>NC_135805.1:17190833-17440369 GCF_964213995.1 Mustelus asterias | reverse complement strand
TGTCCCCTCCCCCTGTAGCTGCTGTCACAGTGTTTCTCTGTCCCCCTCCCCTGTAGCTGCTGTCACAGTGTGTTTCTCTGTCCCCTCCCCTGTAGCTTCTGTCACAGTGTGTTTCTCTGTCCCCTCCCCTGTAGCTGCTGTCACAGTGTGTTTCTCTGTCCCCCCCCCCCCTGTAGCTGCTGTCACAGTGTGTTTCTCTGTCCCTCCCCTGTAGCTGCTGTCACAGTGTGTTTCTCTGCCCCCTCCCCTGTAGCTGCTGTCACAGTGTGTTTCTCTGTCCCCCCCCTGTAGCTGCTGTCACAGTGTGTTTCTCTGTCCCTCCCCCTGTAGCTGCTGTCACAGTGTGTTTCTCTGTCCCCTCCCCTGTAGCTGCTGTCACAGTGTGTTTCTCTGTCCCCTCCCCTGTAGCTGCTGTCACAGTGTGTTTCTCTGTCCCCTCCCCTGTAGCTGCTGTCACAGTGTGTGTCTCTGTCCCCTCCCCTGTAGCTGCTGTCACAGTGTGTTTCTCTGTCCCCTCCCCTGTAGCTGCTGTCACAGTGTGTTTCTCTGTCCCCTCTCCTGTAGCTGCTGTCACAGTGTGTTTCTCTGTCCCCTCCCCTGTAGCTGCTGTCACAGTGTGTGTCTCTGTCCCCCCCTGTAGCTGCTGTCACAGTGTGTGTCTCTGTCCCTCCCCCTGTAGCTGCTGTCACAGTGTGTGTCTCTGTCCCCTCCCCTGTAGCTGCTGTCACAGTGTGTGTCTCTGTCCCCTCCCCTGTAGCTGCTGTCACAGTGTGTTTCTCTGTCCCCTCCCCTGTAGCTGCTGTCACAGTGTATTTCTCTGTCCCTCCCCCTGTAGCTGCTGTCACAGTGTGTTTCTCTGTCCCCTCCCCTGTAGCTGCTGTCACAGTGTGTTTCTCTGTCCCTCCCCCTGTAGCTGCTGTCACAGTGTGTTTCTCTGTCCCCTCCCCTGTAGCTGCTGTCACAGTGTGTTTCTCTGTCCCCTCCCCTGTAGCTGCTGTCACAGTGTGTTTCCCTGTCCCTCCCCTGTAGCTGCTGTCACAGTGTGTGTCTCTGTCCCTCCCCTGTAGCTGCTGTCACAGTGTGTTTCTCTGTCCCCTCCCCTGTAGCTGCTGTCACAGAGTGTTTCTCTGTCCCTCCCCCTGTAGCTGCTGTCACAGTGTGTGTCTCTGTCCCTCCCCTGTAGCTGCTGTCACAGTGTGTTTCTCTGTCCCCTCCCCTGTAGCTGCTGTCACAGTGTGTTTCTCTGTCCCTCCCCCTGCAGCTGCTGTCACAGTGTGTGTCTCTGTCCCCTCCCCTGTAGCTGCTGTCACAGTGTGTTTCTCTGCCCCCCTCCCCTGTAGCTGCTGTCACAGTGTGTTTCTCTGCCCCCTCCCCTGTAGCTGCTGTCACAGTGTGTTTCTCTGTCCCCTCCCCCTGTAGCTGCTGTCACAGTGTGTGTCTCTGTCCCCTCCCCCTGTAGCTGCTGTCACAGTGTGTGTCTCTGTCCCCCCCCCCCTTTAGCTGCTGTCACAGTGTGTGTCTCTGTCCCTCCCCCTGTAGCTGCTGTCACAGTGTGTGTCTCTGTCCCCTCCCCTGTAGCTGCCGTCACAGTGTGTGTCTCTGTCCCCTCCCCTGTAGCTGCTGTCACAGTGTGTTTCCCTGTCCCTCCCCTGTAGCTGCTGTCACAGTGTGTTTCTCTGTCCCTCCCCCTGTAGCTGATGTCACAGTGTGTTTCTCTGTCCCCTCCCCTGTAGCTGCTGTCACAGTGTGTTTCTCTGTCCCTCCCCCTGTAGCTGCTGTCACAGTGTGTTTCTCTGTCCCCTCCCCTGTAGCTGCTGTCACAGTGTGTTTCTCTGTCCCCTCCCCTGTAGCTGCTGTCACAGTGTGTTTCTCTGTCCCCTCCCCTGTAGCTGCTGTCACAGTGTGTTTCTCTGTCCCTCCCCTGTAGCTGCTGTCACAGTGTGTTTCTCTGTCCCTCCCCCTGTAGCTGCTGTCACAGTGTGTTTCTCTGTCCCCTCCCCTGTAGCTGCTGTCACAGTGTGTTTCTCTGTCCCTCCCCCTGTAGCTGCTGTCACAGTGTGTGTCTCTGTCCCCTCCCCTGTAGCTGCTGTCACAGTGTGTTTCTCTGTCCCTCCCCTGTAGCTGCTGTCACAGTGTGTTTCTCTGTCCCCTCCCCTGTAGCTGCTGTCACAGTGTGTTTCTCTGTCCCTCCCCTGTAGCTGCTGTCACAGTGTGTTTCTCTGTCCCTCCCCCTGTAGCTGCTGTCACAGTGTGTTTCTCTGTCCCCTCCCCTGTAGCTGCTGTCACAGTGTGTTTCTCTGTCCCTCCCCCTGTAGCTGCTGTCACAGTGTGTTTCTCTGTCCCCTCCCCTGTAGCTGCTGTCACAGTGTGTTTCTCTGTCCCCTCCCCTGTAGCTGCTGTCACAGTGTGTTTCCCTGTCCCTCCCCTGTAGCTGCTGTCACAGTGTGTGTCTCTGTCCCTCCCCTGTAGCTGCTGTCACAGTGTGTTTCTCTGTCCCCTCCCCTGTCGCTGCTGTCACAGTGTGTTTCTCTGTCCCTCCCCCTGTAGCTGCTGTCACAGTGTGTTTCTCTGTCCCTCCCCCTGTAGCTGCTGTCACAGTGTGTTTCTCTGTCCCTCCCCTGTTGCTGCTGTCACAGTGTGTTTCTCTGTCCCTCCCCCTGTAGCTGCTGTCACAGTGTGTTTCTCTGTCCCTCCCCCTGTAGCTGCTGTCACAGTGTGTGTCTCTGTCCCCTCCCCTGTAGCTGCTGTCACAGTGTGTTTCTCTGCCCCCCTCCCCTGTAGCTGCTGTCACAGTGTGTTTCTCTGCCCCCTCCCCTGTAGCTGCTGTCACAGTGTGTGTCTCTGTCCCCTCCCCCTGTAGCTGCTGTCACAGTGTGTGTCTCTGTCCCCCCCCCCTGTAGCTGCTGTCACAGTGTGTGTCTCTGTCCCTCCCCTGTAGCTGCTGTCACAGTGTGTGTCTCTGTCCCTCCCCTGTAGCTGCTGTCACAGTGTGTGTCTCTGTCCCCTCCCCTGTAGCTGCTGTCACAGTGTGTGTCTCTGTCCCCCCTGTAGCTGCTGTCACAGTGTGTTTCTCTGTCCCTCCCCCTGTAGCTGCTGTCACAGTGTGTTTCTCTGCCCCCTCCCCTGTAGCTGCTGTCACAGTGTGTTTCTCTGTCCCTCCCCTGTAGCTGCTGTCACAGTGTGTTTCTCTGTCCCTCCCCCTGTAGCTGCTGTCACAGTGTGTTTCTCTGTCCCCTCCCCTGTAGCTGCAGTCACAGTGTGTTTCTCTGTCCCCTCCCCTGTAGCTGCTGTCACAGTGTGTTTCTCTGTCCCCCCCCCTGTAGCTGCTGTCACAGTGTGTTTCTCTGTCCCCTCCCCTGTAGCTGCTGTCACAGTGTGTGTCTCTGTCCCCTCCCCTGTAGCTGCTGTCACAGTGTGTTTCTCTGTCCCTCCCCCTGTAGCTGTCACAGTGTGTTTCTCTGTCCCTCCCCTGTAGCTGCTGTCACAGTGTGTGTCTCTGTCCCCTCCCCCTGTAGCTGCTGTCACAGTGTTTCTCTGTCCCCTCCCCTGTAGCTGCTGTCACAGTGTGTTTCTCTGTCCCCTCCCCTGTAGCTGCTGTCACAGTGTGTGTCTCTGTCCCCTCCCCCTGTAGCTGCTGTCACAGTGTTTCTCTGTCCCCTCCCCTGTAGCTGCTGTCACAGTGTGTTTCTCTGTCCCCTCCCCTGTAGCTGCTGTCACAGTGTGTTTCTCTGTCCCCTCCCCTGTAGCTGCTGTCACAGTGTGTTTCTCTGTCCCCCCCCCCCCCTGTAGCTGCTGTCACAGTGTGTTTCTCTGTCCCTCCCCTGTAGCTGCTGTCACAGTGTGTTTCTCTGCCCCCTCCCCTGTAGCTGCTGTCACAGTGTGTTTCTCTGTCCCCCCCCCTGTAGCTGCTGTCACAGTGTGTTTCTCTGTCCCTCCCCCTGTAGCTGCTGTCACAGTGTGTTTCTCTGTCCCCTCCCCTGTAGCTGCTGTCACAGTGTGTTTCTCTGTCCCCTCCCCTGTAGCTGCTGTCACAGTGTGTTTCTCTGTCCCCTCCCCTGTAGCTGCTGTCACAGTGTGTGTCTCTGTCCCCTCCCCTGTAGCTGCTGTCACAGTGTGTTTCTCTGTCCCCTCCCCTGTAGCTGCTGTCACAGTGTGTTTCTCTGTCCCCTCTCCTGTAGCTGCTGTCACAGTGTGTTTCTCTGTCCCCTCCCCTGTAGCTGCTGTCACAGTGTGTGTCTCTGTCCCCCCTGTAGCTGCTGTCACAGTGTGTGTCTCTGTCCCTCCCCCTGTAGCTGCTGTCACAGTGTGTGTCTCTGTCCCCTCCCCTGTAGCTGCTGTCACAGTGTGTGTCTCTGTCCCCTCCCCTGTAGCTGCTGTCACAGTGTGTTTCTCTGTCCCTCCCCTGTAGCTGCTGTCACAGTGTGTTTCTCTGTCCCTCCCCCTGTAGCTGCTGTCACAGTGTGTTTCTCTGTCCCCTCCCCTGTAGCTGCTGTCACAGTGTGTTTCTCTGTCCCTCCCCCTGTAGCTGCTGTCACAGTGTGTTTCTCTGTCCCCTCCCCTGTAGCTGCTGTCACAGTGTGTTTCTCTGTCCCCTCCCCTGTAGCTGCTGTCACAGTGTGTTTCCCTGTCCCTCCCCTGTAGCTGCTGTCACAGTGTGTGTCTCTGTCCCTCCCCTGTAGCTGCTGTCACAGTGTGTTTCTCTGTCCCCTCCCCTGTAGCTGCTGTCACAGTGTGTTTCTCTGTCCCTCCCCCTGTAGCTGCTGTCACAGTGTGTGTCTCTGTCCCTCCCCTGTAGCTGCTGTCACAGTGTGTTTCTCTGTCCCCTCCCCTGTAGCTGCTGTCACAGTGTGTTTCTCTGTCCCTCCCCCTGTAGCTGCTGTCACAGTGTGTGTCTCTGTCCCCTCCCCTGTAGCTGCTGTCACAGTGTGTTTCTCTGCCCCCCTCCCCTGTAGCTGCTGTCACAGTGTGTTTCTCTGCCCCCCTCCCCTGTAGCTGCTGTCACAGTGTGTGTCTCTGTCCCCTCCCCTGTAGCTGCTGTCACAGTGTGTTTCTCTGCCCCCCTCCCCTGTAGCTGCTGTCACAGTGTGTGTCTCTGTCCCCTCCCCTGTAGCTGCTGTCACAGTGTGTTTCTCTGCCCCCCTCCCCTGTAGCTGCTGTCACAGTGTGTTTCTCTGCCCCCCTCCCCTGTAGCTGCTGTCACAGTGTGTTTCTCTGCCCCCTCCCCTGTAGCTGCTGTCACAGTGTGTTTCTCTGTCCCCTCCCCCTGTAGCTGCTGTCACAGTGTGTGTCTCTGTCCCCTCCCCCTGTAGCTGCTGTCACAGTGTGTGTCTCTGTCCCCCCCCCTGTAGCTGCTGTCACAGTGTGTGTCTCTGTCCCTCCCCTGTAGCTGCTGTCACAGTGTGTGTCTCTGTCCCTCCCCTGTAGCTGCTGTCACAGTGTGTGTCTCTGTCCCCTCCCCTGTAGCTGCTGTCACAGTGTGTGTCTCTGTCCCCCCTGTAGCTGCTGTCACAGTGTGTTTCTCTGTCCCTCCCCCTGTAGCTGCTGTCACAGTGTGTTTCTCTGCCCCCTCCCCTGTAGCTGCTGTCACAGTGTGTTTCTCTGCCCCCTCCCCTGTAGCTGCTGTCACAGTGTGTGTCTCTGTCCCTCCCCTGTAGCTGCTGTCACAGTGTGTGTCTCTGTCCCTCCCCTGTAGCTGCTGTCACAGTGTGTTTCTCTGCCCCCTCCCCTGTAGCTGCTGTCACAGTGTGTTTCTCTGCCCCCTCCCCTGTAGCTGCTGTCACAGTGTGTGTCTCTGTCCCCTCCCCTGTAGCTGCTGTCACAGTGTGTGTCTCTGCCCACAGCTACAATTGTTCCTCAGATTGAGGACACTGAACCAGTATTCCCTCAACTTGTGAAGAATCAGATCGTTTGGCATCCCCGCCCGAGACGTCGCCGGACCCAACTGGCCCTCTGGACATCGCCAGCTCCTGATCGCCAGCCCCTAACCCACCCCCCCCCCCCCCCCCCCGACAATCCCCCAGACATCACAGGACCAAACCCACTGCAGGATGGGAGAATCACCCTCCCACCCCCTCCCCCCACCCGCCATATCCTTTCTTTTATGTGCCTTTTGCAACACAATCCTTCAAAGAGAGTGAAAGAAATATCCTTCCCTGTGACCAGAGGGTGGTGCTCAGGGTATGAACTGTGTATCACTGGAAGAACTCATCAGTGTTGATAATCATTGCCTGTCACTGCCCTTCATTAATCACCACAAGATCCACCGTGTGGCTGTTACCATCACACCAGGACCCCAACACCCACTTCAGCAAGACGCCTGGCGAGATTCCAGGAACTTTCCTCCCACTGATATAAAAATAACTGCTCTCGAGTCCTTGTTTTAAATATCGGAGTTACATTCCATTTCTGCCTGTGTTCTGACACTATTCCCTTTTCTGATTGATTTTTATCTATATACAGTGGAGCCCTTCCAGTTCAGTAATATTCTCTTCTTCCACTGTCTGCTCCATCCATTAGGGGCGGCACGGTGGCACAGTGGTTAGCACAGTGGTTAGTGTCTCACAGCGCCAGGGACCCAGGTTCGATTCCCAGCCTCGGGTCACTCGGGAGTTTGCACGCTGTCCCCATGTCTGCGTGGGTTTCCTCCGGGTGCTCTGGTTTCCTCCCACAGTCCAAAGATGTGTGGGTTTGGTTGATTGGCCATGCTAAATTGACCCTTAGTGTCAGGGGGATTATGTGGGGGTAAATATGTGGGGTTATGGGAATAGGGCCTGGGTGGGATTGTGGTCGTTGCAGACTCGAATGGCCTCCTTCTGCACGGTAAGGATTAGATGATTCTGTTTGTCTCCCTGGGAAATATTTGAGCTGAACTACACGGCTTGTTGTTATAAAGCCCAGATCCCATTTGCTTTTTCAGCATTCTGATCCACCTGGTTGGTCAGCGACAATGGTTTTCTACACGTGAAACTCTGTTATTATTGGACCATCTCGTTTCTGTTGTCGCTCTTCATTCTTCCAATTGGATCCCTTCACATTTCTCTGTGTTCAGCTCCATTGCCCAAGTGTCAATTTCACCCGTCTGTCTGAATCTGTTGTGTATTCAATCATAGAATCCCTACAGTGCAGAAGGAGGCCATTCGGCCCATCGAACCTGCACTGGCAACAATCACACACGGGCCCTATCCCCATAACCCCACATATCTACCCCGCTAATCCCTCTAACCTACGCATCCCGGGACACTAAGGGGTAATTTAGCATGGCCAAAGCACCTAACACGCACTTCTTTGGAGTGTGGGAGGAAACCGCAGCACCACGGAGGAAACCCATGCAGACACGGGAAGAATGTGCAAACTCCACACAGACAGTGAACGAAGGCCGGGATCGAACCCGGGTCCTTGGAGCTGTGAGGCAGCAGTGTTAACCATTGTGCCACCATGCTGCCCCAGAAGGTAAAAATGACATATTTCCATCCTTAAAGAACATTAGTGAACCAGATGGGTTTTATGACAATGTCTTCACGGTCATCATGAGATACTTCATTCCAGAATTTTATTAGATTCAAATGTCACCATCTGCTGTGGTGGGATTCGATCCCAAGTCCCCAAAGTGTTACCCTGGAACTCTAGATTACTAGTCCAGTGACAACACCCAGTACTCCACTGCCTCCCCCATGTGGATGCTGAAAATCTGAATTAAAAACAGAAAATGCTGGAAAAGCTCAGTATTTTATGGGGGTTCCATCGCCTGGGGTGCACTGACAGCTCACACCCCAACCCTGAAACATGAGGCTGGGCTGAAATTAGTCCCCAAATCTCACTGACATTCTACTGAGAAAGACAAAGCTCCAGGCGGAAAATCTGACCTCCCCGTGGCTTTCCCAATAAATTCAAAGTTTCAGTTTATTTATTAGTGTCATAAGTAGGCTGACATTAACACTGCAATGAAGCTGCGGTGAAAATCCCCCAGTCGCCACACTCCGGCACCTGTTCGGCGCCATTCAGGATAGTCGTCAATGGAATGAGGAGTTGTGAGAATTGTTGCAAGTCTGAGATTTTGGGGGATTTTCTTAACCAGCAAAAGGTGACAAAAAATTGACAAAAAAATGTAAAAACGAGAATGAGAGTAAACTCATCAAACTGATTCTAAAAGTAAAAAAGGATAAAATGGCAAAACTAGCTGTTTGCCCCTGAGAGACTGAGACCAGAAAAATATTATAACTGGGAACGGGGAAATTAGAATCAGAGAGCAATACAGCACGGAAACAGGCCCTTCAGCCCAACCGGTGCATGCTGACCATGGTGCCCTCCCAGCTAGTCCCAATTGTCCGCGTTTGGCCCATGTCCCTCTTATCCTTTCCCATCCATGTACTTATCCAAATGCTTTTTAAATGTTGCTATTGTACCTGCCTCAACCACTTTCTCTGGCAGCTCATTCCATACACCCACCACCCTCTGCATGAAGAAGATGCCCCTCAGGTCTCTTTTAAATCTTTCCCCTCTCACCTCAAACCTTTCCCCTCTAGTTTTCAATTTCACTTCCCTGGGAAAAAGGCGATGTGTGTTCATCCTATCTGTGCCCCTCATGATTTTATGCCCCTCAATAAGGTCGCCCCTCATTCTCCTACTTTCCAGGGAATAAAGTCTTAATCTGGCCAACCGCTCCTTATAACTCAGGCCCACCAATCCTGGCCACATCCTTGTAAATCTTCTTTGCACTCTTTCCAGTTTATCAATGACATTCCCATAACAGGGGGTGGCATAGTGGCTCTGTGGTTAGCACTGTTGCCTTACAGTGCCAGGGACCTGTGTTTGATTCCCAGCTGAGGTCACTCTCTGTCTATGTGGAGTCTGCATGTTCTCCCCATGTCTGTGTGGGTTTTCTCTGTGTGCTCCGGTTTCCTCCAACAGTCTGAAAGATTTGTGGGGTTAGGTGCATTGGCCATGCTACATTCTCCCTCAATGTACCCGAACAAGCGTTGAAGTGTGGCGACTAGGGGATTTTCACAATAACTTCATTGCAGTGTTAATGCAAGCCTATTTGTGACACTAATAAAATAAACTTAAAACTGGGCACAATACTCCAAGTGCAGCCTCACCAACGACTTGTGAGAACTGTAACATAATGTCCCAACTCCTATACTCAATGCCTGACTCATGAAGGCCAGTGTGCTAAATGTCTTCTTCACCACTCTGTCTATCTGTGATACTGCTTTCAATGAACTATGTACTTGTATTCCTAGGTCTCTCTGTCCCTCAACACTCCACAGGGCCCAACCATTCACTGTAAAGTCCTACCCTGGATTGACTTTCCAAAATGCAACACCTCACACTTACCTGTATTGAAATCCCTTTGCCAATCCTTGGCCCACTCCCCTAACTGATCAAGATCCCCCTGTAATTTTGATAACCTTCTTCGCTATCAATGATACCTCCCAATTTAGTATCATTTGGAAACTTACAAACCATGCCTTGTACATCCACATCCAAATCATTTATACAAATAACGAACAACAAGAGTCCCAACACCAACCCTTGAGGCACGCCACTAGTCACAGGCCTCCAGTCCAAGAAACAACCATTGGCCATTGCCCTCTGCTTTCTACCATCGAGCCAATTTTGAATCCAATTAACAAAGAGCTCCCTGGATCCCATGCGACCTAACCTTCCAGACTAACCTGCCATGCGGGACCATGTCAAAGGCATTGCTAAAGTCCATATAGACAACATCTACTGCCCTACCCACCTCCACCCTCTTGGTTACTTCTTCAAAAAACTATAAAAGATTCATCAGACATGACTTCCCATACACAAAGCTGTGCAGACTATCCCTAATCAGACCTTGACTATCCAAATGTTGGTAGATCCCTCAGAGATCCCTCCAGTAACTCCAGTACAGGAAAGAGATGGAGAATCTGCTGAACTGGTGCGACAACAATAATCTCACCCTCAATGTCAACAAAGTGAAAGAGATAGCCATTGACTTCAAGAAGTGTCGTGGAGGACATACCCCTGCCGAGATCAATGGGAATGAAGTAGAAATGGTCAAGAGCTTCAAGTCTTTAGATGTCCAGATCACCAACAACCTGTCCTGGTCCCCCCATGCCGACACTATAGTTAAGAAAGCCCACCAACGCCTCTACTTTCTCAGAAGACTAAGGAAATTTGGCATGACTGCTACGACTCTCACCAACATTTGCAGATGCACCATAGAAAGCATTCTTTCTGAATGTATTACAGCTTGGTATGTCTCCTGCTCTGTCCAAGACCGCAAGAAACTACAAAGGATCTTGAATGAAGCCCAGTCCATCACTCAAACCCACCTCCCGCCCATTGATACTGTCTATACTTCCTGCTGCCTCAGAAAAACAGCCAGCATAATTAAGGACCACACACACCCTGGACATATTCTATTCTACCTTTTTCCATCGGGGAAAAGATACAAAAGTTTGAGGACACGTTCCAACTGACTCAAGAACAGCTTCCTCCCTGCTGCCATCAGACTTTTGAATGGACCTACATTACATTTAGCACTACATTCTGCACTTTCTCCTTTCCTTCTCTATGTATGGTACGCTTTGTAATACGCGCGAGAAACAATACTTTTCACTGTATGTTAATACATGTGACAACAATAAATCAAATCAAATCAAAATTCCTCTGGGAGCTCCGGTTTCCTCCCACATTCTGAAAGATGTGCTGGTTCGGTACATTGACCCGAACAGGCGCCAGACTGTGGCAACTAGTGGAATTTATAAGAACATAAGAAATAGGAGCAGGAGTAGGCCATCTAGCCCCTCGAGCCTGCCCCGCCATTCAATAAGATCATGGCTGATCTGACGTGGATCAGTACCACTTACCCGCCTGATCCCCATAACCCTTAATTCCCTTACCGATCAGGAATCCATCCATCCGCGCTTTAAACATATTCAGCGAGGTAGCCTCCACCACCTCAGTGGGCAGAGAATTCCAGAGATTCACCACCCTCTGGGAGAAGAAGTTCCTCCTCAACTCTGTCTTAAACCGACCCCCCTTTATTTTGAGGCTGTGTCCTCTAGTTTTAACTTCCTTACTAAGTGGAAAGAATCTCTCCGCCTCCACCCTATCCAGCCCCCGCATTATCTTATAAGTCTCCATAAGATCCCCCCTCATCCTTCTAAACTCCAACGAGTACAAACCCAATCTCCTCAGCCTCTCCTCATAATCCAAACCCCTCATCTCCGGTATCAACCTGGTGAACTTTCTCTGCACTCCCTCCAATGCCAATATATCCTTCCTCGTATAAGGGGACCAATACTGCACACAGTATTCCAGCTGCGGCCTCACCAATGCCCTGTACAGGTGCATCAAGACATCCCTGCTTTTATATTCTATCCCCCTCGCGATATAGGCCAACATCCCATTTGCCTTCTTGATCACCTGTTGTACCTGCAGACTGGGCTTTTGCGTCTCATGCACAAGGACCCCCAGGTCCCTTTGCACGGTAGCATGTTTTAATTTGTTTCCATTGAGATAGTAATCCCATTTGTTATTATTTCCTCCAAAGTGTATAACCTCGCATTTCTCAACGTTATACTCCATTTGCCATATCCTCGCCCACTCACTCAGCCTGTCCAAATCTCTCTGCAGATCTTCTCCGTCCTCCACACGATTCACTTTTCCACTTATCTTTGTGTCGTCTGCAAACTTCGTTACCCTACACTCCGTCCCCTCCTCCAGATCATCTATATAAATGGTAAATAGTTGCGGCCCGAGTACCGATCCCTGCGGCACGCCACTAGTTACCTTCCTCCAACCGGAAAAACACCCATTTATTCCGACTCTTTGCTTCCTGTCGGATAGCCAGTCCCCAATCCACTTTAACACACTACCCCCAACTCCGTGTGCCCTAATCTTCTTCAGCAGCCTTTTATGGGGCACCTTATCAAACGCCTTTTGGAAATCCAAAAACACCGCATCCACCGGTTCTCCTCCATCAACCGCCCTAGTCACATCTTCATGAAAATCCAACACGTTCGTCAAGCACGACTTTCCCCTCATGAATCCATGCTGCGTCTGATTGATCGAACCATTTCTATCCAGATGCCCTGCTATCTCCTCTTTAATAATGGATTCCAGCATTTTCCCTACTACAGACGTTAAGCTGACCGGCCTATAGTTACCCGCCTTTTGTCTCCTTCCTTTTTTAAACAGCGGCGTAACATTAGCCGTTTTCCAATCAACCGGCACTACCCCAGAATGCAACGAGTTTTGATAAATAATCACTAACGCATCCACTATTACCTCTGACATTTCTTTCAATACCCTGGGATGCATTCCATCCGGACCCGGGGACTTGTCCACCTTCAGTCCCATTAGTCTACCCAGCACTGCCTCTCTGGTAACATTAATTGTATTAAGTATTTCTCCTGCTGCCAACCCTCTATCGTTAATATTTGGCAAACTATTTGTGTCCTCCACCGTGAAGACCGACACAAAAAACTTATTTAAAGATTCAACCATATCCTCATTTCCCACTATTAACTCCCCCCTCTCGTCCTCCAAGGGTCCAACATTCACTCTAGCCACTCTATTCCTTTTTATATATTTATAAAAACTTTTACTATCATTTTTTATATTAATTGCTAGCCTAGCTTCATAGTCTATCCTTCCTTTCTTTATCGCTTTCTTAGTCTCTCTTTGTTGTTTCTTAAATTTTTCCCAATCACTTGTTTCTCCACTATTTTTGGCCACTCTGTACGCAGCTGTTTTTATTTTAATACTCTCCTTTATTTCCTTCGTTATCCACGGCTGGTTCTCCCTTTTCTTACAATCCTTGTTTTTTGCTGGAATATATTTTTGCTGAGAACTGAAAAGGATCTCCTTAAAAATCCTCCACTGTTCCTCAGCTATCCTACCTGCCAGCCTGCTCTCCCAGTCTACCTTAGCCAATTCATCCCTCATCCTATCATATTTCCCTCTGTTCAAACAGAGGACACTGGTTTGGGACCAAACTTTCTCCTCTTCCATCTGAATCAGAAATTCAACCATATTGTGGTCACTAGACCCAAGAGGGTCCTTCACAATAAGATCCTTAATTCTACCTACCTCGTTACACAATACCAGATCCAAAATAGCTCGTTCCCTCGTCGGTTCCGTAACATGCTGTTCAAGGAAACTATCCCGACAGCATTCTAAGAACTCTTCCTCCATTCCACCCTTACCGACTTGAGTCTGCCAGTCAATGTGCATGTTGAAGTCCCCCATGATTATTGCCGTTCCGTTTTTACACGCATCCCTTATCTGCTTGTTTATAGCCCTCCCTACCTCAACATTATTATTTGGGGGCCTATATACCACACCTACTAGTGTCTTTCTCCCTCTACTATTCCTCATCTCTACCCATAATGATTCCACGTTTTGTTCCTCAGAGCCTATGTCATCCCTCAGTACTACCCTGATATTATCTCTTATTAATAACGCGACCCCACCACCTTTCCCTTCCTGTCTATTCTTCCTAAACGCCTGATACCCCTGGATATTCATCTCCCAGTCCCAGTCACTGTAACTTCATTGCAGTGTTAATGTAAACCTTACTTGTGACTAATAAATAAACTTTATCTTTACCTTTTACCAAAAATCAGCACCGATGTATCTTGGTGCAATTCCAGTTGCGTCACATGGTAATAGATTTCATTTCCTTTTTAAGAATTATCGCAGGATGGAATTTGGATTTCACTAATGGGTTGAAACTGAGGTTCATGGAATGCATATTAAAAGTGCTATAGAGACCAGACTGGAAAACCTTTTCAATTAATCGCATTTTGGTAATATCGCAGGTATGGTCACATTATTATTAATCTTTTACGCACTCTCTCTAAAGCTTTCATTTCCTTCCTAAAATATGCTGCTCAGAGATGTTCACAATAATCTGGTTGGGGCTGAACAAGTGTTTTATACAAGTTTCACTTTGCTGTTATCATCAATGCCTCTTGATAAAATTGAGAAGGCCGTGTGCTTTATTCACTGTTGTCTCAGCCTGCCCTGCCACCTTCAATCATTTCTATATGTATCACACGTGTCGCTCCCTCTGTTCCTGCACACCGTTTGGAACTGTTGCCTTTATTTATGTTGTCTCCCTGCTGGGTGAAAATCAGGGAATTCCCTTCCCAACAGCAGTGTGGGTGTACCTACACCACATGGACCACAGCTGATCAAGATGGCGGCTTTTCATCCCCTCCCAAGTACAATCAGGAATGGGCCAAATCTGATCCAGTCACCAACACCCAGATCCCATGAAAAAAATGTTAAAGTTACAAACCATTCAATTCCACTGTCGTTGGTCTTGCTCCTTCAACTCTTGGCCATTTCAATCTCTCCTGTCTTCCACCCTCTCTCAGCCCTTCCCTTTTGCTCCTTTTCCTCCCCTAACTCCCCTTCACATTTACTTAAAACTCATCATATCTCTCATGTTACCCAGTTCTGATCCAAGATCATTGATCTCAGACATTGACTGGCGCAGTGAAAAATCCCTCAAGAGGTCAAAAACGAGAATCTCCCCCCCCCCCGCCGGGCCCGCCGCCATTGGCGTAATGACGTCCCTGCCCAGGAAGGTCGGGAACCAGATTTAAATATATATAAATCTCATTTGTGTTTGCAGTTACCGATAGGGTGAAGAGAAGGATCAGCTTAATATGTATAGGACCATTCAACAGTGTGATGGCAGCAGGGAAGAAGCTGTTCTTGAGTCATTTGATGCATGATCTCAGACTTTTATATCTTTTTCCCGATGGAAGAAGTTGGAAAAGAGTGTGTCCATGGTGCATGGGGTCCTTGATTATGCTGCTTTTCCAAGACGGAGTCAATGGGTGGGAGGCTGGTTTGCGCGATGGACACAAACCTTTGTAGTTTCTCGGAGTCTTGGACAGAGCAAGAGCCATACCAAGCTGTGATACAACCAGAAAGAATGCTTTCTATGGCATAAATATGTGCAGGGCATGAGGGTAAACAGGGAAAGAGTAGGGCCCATTAGGGACAAAAGTGGCAAGGTGTGTGTAAAGCCAGAAGGTGTACATGAGACTTTTAAATGAGTTTTTGCACCCGTACTCACTATGGAGAAGGACTATGTTGGTGCAGAAAGCAGGGGAGGGATATTGTGATAGAATTGAACAAAGCAGCAGTGAGCAGGAGGAGGTATTACTGGTATTAGCGAGCTTAAAAATGGATAAATCCCCAGGCCAGACGAGGTTTATTCCAACTGCTGTGGGAGTAAGGGGATTGCAGGGGTTCTGATGTTAATTTTCAAATCCTCTTGGGCCACAGCGGAGTGCCCAGAGGACTGGAGGACATCTAATGTGGTTCCATTATTCAGGAATGGAAGTAGGGAAAAACCAGGTAAATGCAGGTCAGTGAGTCTGAAATCAGCAATGGGGACATTATTGCAAAATGTCTGAGGGACAGAATTAATCTCCACTCGGAGATTGACTCGGTGGGCAGATGAGGGCAGTGCAGTCAATGTAGTCTTGTAGTCTACATGGACTTCAGTGAGGTTTTTGACAATGTCCCGCATGGGAGACTGATTAAGAAGCTAAGGGCAATGGTCAAAGGTTGCTTTTGTGACTGGAAGCTTGTGTCCAGTGGTGTTCCACACGGAGCGGTGCTGGGTCCCTTGCTGTTTGTAGCTTACATTCATGATCGAGATGTGGCGGGTATGATCAGGAAATTCACAGATGCCTGGAAAATTGGTGGATGGTAAATTGCGAGGGGGAAAGCCTTAGATTACAGGACAAGAGAGACAGGCTGGTCAGATGGGCAGAATAGTGACAAATGGAATTTTATCCTGAAAAGTGTGAGGTGATGCATTTTGGGAGGACTGACAAGGGAAGGGAATGTACAGTAAACGGTAGGTTAATAAGAAGTCCAGAGGACCAGAGAGACCTTGGAGTGCATGTCCAATGATCCCTGAAGGCAGCAGGACAGGTAGATAAGGTGGTTCAGAAGACATATGGGATGCTTGCTTTTATTAACCGAAGCATAGAATATAAGAGCAGGGAGGTTATGGTGGAGCTGTATAAAACACTGGTTAGGCTACAGCTGGAGTACGGTGTGCAGTTCTGGTTGCCAATCGGAAGGATGTGATTGAACCAGAGAGGGTGCAGAAGAGATTCACCAGGATGTTCCTTGCACTGGAACGTTTTAGCTGTGAAGATGTTGGGTCAGATTTGGAGTGGATGTTTTCCACAGAGGAGAGAAGGCTGAAGATGGACCTGATTGAGGTGTGCTAAATTATGAGGGCCATAGATAGGGGACATAGATGGGGCAGGTAGGAAGAAACTTTTCCCCTCACTAAGGGGTCAATAACCAGGGACATAGATTTAAGGGAATGAGCAGAAGATTGAGAGGGGATTTGAGGAAAAGCATTTTCACCCAGAGGGTGCTGGGAATCTGGAACTCACTGCCTGAAAGGGTGCTGGAGGCGGGAACCCTCACAACATTGAAGAAGCATTTGGATCAACACTTGAAACACCATTACATACAAAGCTATGGGCCAATTGCTGGAAAATGGGATTTCAAAAGACCGGCGTTTGGGGCCGCTGCAGACATGAAGGGCCTCTTTCTGTGTCACAGAAGAACAAAGAAAAGTGCAGCACAGGAACAGGCCCTTCGGCCCTCCAAGCCTGTGCTTGGAGGGCCGAAGGGCTTGTTCCTGTGCTGTACATGAAGCCCTAACAAAAAAAACCTCCTGTCCTTTCTCACTGGAACATGAGACTGGAGAAGTAATAATAGGAAACAAAGCAATGGCAGAGGAACTGGATAGTTACTTTGTATCAGACTTCACGGTGGAAGATGCCAGTGGGATGCCAGAACTCCAGGAGAATCAGGGGGCCCAGGTGAGTGTAGTGGCCATCACGAAGGAGAAGGTCTGAAGGTGGATAAATCACCTGGACCGGATGGACTACACCCCAGGGTTCTAAAAGAGATAGCTGAGGAAATTGTGGAGGCATTGGTGGTGATCTTTCAGCAATCACTGGAGGCAGGGAGGGTCCCAGAGGACTGGAGAGTAGCGAATGTAACACTGCTGTTTAAGAAGGGAGGGAGGCAGCAGATGGGAAATTATGGGCCGGTTAGCCTGACTTCGGTCATTGGCAAGATTTTAGAGTCCATTATTAAAGATGAGATCGCGGAGTACTTGGAAGTGCATGATAAAGTAGGACTGAGACAGCACGGCTTTGTCAAGGAGAGGTCATGTCTGACAAATCTGTTCGAGTTCTTTGAGGAGGTAACAAGGAAGTTAGATAAAGGAGAACCAGTGGACATGATTTATTTAGATTTCCAGAAGGCCTTTGACAAGGTGCCGCATAGCAGACTGTTAAATAAGTTAAGTGCTGATGGTGTTCAGGGTAAGATCCTGGCATGGATAGAGGATTGGTTGACTGACAGAAGGCAGAGAGTGGGGATAAAGGGATCTTTTTCAGGATGGCAGCCGGTGACTAGCGGTCTGCCTCAGGGGTCAGTGCTGGGACCACAACTTTTCACAATATACATTAACGATTTGGAGGAAGGAACTGAAGGCACTGTTGCTAAGTTTGCAGATGATACAAAGATATGTAGAGGGACAGGTAGTATTGAGGAAGCAGGGGGGCTGCAGAAGGACTTGGACTGGTTAGGAGAGTGGGCAAAGAAGTGGCAGATGGAATACAATGTGGAAAAGTGTGAAGTTATGCACTTTGGAAGGAGGAATGGAGGCACAGACTATTTTCTAAATGGAAAAATGCTTAGGGAATCAGAAACACAAAGGGACTTGAGAGTCCTTGTTCAAGATTCGCTTAAGGTTAATGTGCAGGTTCAGTCGGCAGTTAGGAAGGCAAATGCAATGTTAGCATTCATGTCGAGAGGGCTAGAATCCAAGAACAGTGATGTACTTCTGAGGCTGTATAAGGCTCTGGTCAGACCCCATTTGGAGTATTGAGAGCAGTTTTGGGTCCCGTATCTAAGGAAGGATGTGCTGGCCTTGGAAAGGGTCCAGAGGAGGTTCACAAGAATGATCTTAGAATCTTAGAAATCTTAGAAACCCTCCAGCACAGAAAGAGGCCATTCGGCCCATCGAGTCTGCACCGACCACAATCCCACCCAGGCCCGACCCCCATATCTCTACATATTTTACCCACTAATCCCTCTAACCTACACATCCCAGGACACGAAGGGGCAATTTTAGCATGGCCAATCAACCTAACCCGCACATCTTTGGACTGTGGGAGGAAACTGGAGCACCCGGAGGAAACCCATGCAGACACGGGGAGAATGTGTAAACTCCACACAGACAGTGACCCAAGCTGGGAATCGAACCCAGGTCCCTGGAGTTATGAAGCAGCAGTGCTAACCATTGTGCTACCGTGATCCCTGGAATGAAGAGCTTGTCATATGAGGAACAGTTGAGGACACTGGGTCTGTACTCGTTGGAGTTTAGAAGGATGAGGGGGGATCTTACTGAAACTTAGAGGATACTGCGAGGCCTGGATAGAGTGGATGTGGAGAGGATGTTTCCACTCGTTGGAAAAACTAGAATCAGAGGGCACAACCTCAGGCTAAAGGGACGATCCTTTAACACAGAGATGAGGAGGAATTTCTCCAGCCAGAGAGTGGTGAATCTGGAACTCTTTGCCGCAGAAGGCTGTGGAGGCCAGGTCATTGAGTGTCTTTAAGACATAGATAGATAGGTTCTTGATTAATAAGGGGATCAAGGGTGATGGGGAAAAAACAGGAGAATGGGGATGAGAAAAATATCAGCCATGATTGAATGGCGGAGCAGACTCGATGGGCCGAGTGGCCTAATTCTGCTCCTATGTCTTATCATCTTCTGGTCTTACTCAGCCCATATCCCTCTATTCCGTCCCGATTCATGTCCCCACCCAGATGCCTCTTAAATGTTGCTAATGTGTCTGCATCCACCATCTCCTCTGGCAGCGTGTTCCAGGCACCCACCACTCTCTGCGTGAAAAACATCCCCCACACATCTCCCTTAAACTTTCCCCCTCTCACCTTGAACCTGTGCCCCCTTGTAATTGACACTTCCACCCTGGGAAAAAGCCCCTGACAGTCCACCCTGTCTGTGCCTCTCATAATTTTGTCGACCTCCATGAAGACTCCAGGTGGGGTTGGTGGAGAACCAAGTGGGACATGGTGGTCTCGCAGTTGATGGGCTTGGAGGGAGGGTGGATGAATTGAGGAACAGACTTCCTCTTGAGATGGCTATCCTTTCCCACTGGGTTGCTGACACCCTGCAAGGTCGGGTGAAGATAGCTGAGCTGCAGAGAGTGACATGATTGTGCTATTTGAATATGGTGCCGTAATCTTCAAACCCTTCAGCTGACGATGGGCGGACGGACAAATCAGCCGTTGATCCACCAGGAGATTTGGAGGGGAACTCGCCCGGGCATAATTAATGAGGTTCCAAGCACTGAATCTGGTACGGGAATCTGCTATTGTGGGCAGAGGGCCCGGCACTGCCAGACCCGCTCACCATCACACTTAGTCTCAAAATGGGAGAATTCTGCCCTCGATGTGGGTTTGGTTTATTGGAAGATACGGGTGTCCTTGTGCAAGAATCGCAAGGAGTTGGTTTGCAGGTGCAGCAGGTAATTAAGAAGGCAAATAGAATTTCGATCTTCATTGCGAGAGGGATGGAGTTTAAAAACAGTGAGGTTATGTTGCAGCTGTATAAGGTGCTGGTGAGGCCACACCTGGAGTACTTTGTACAATTTTGGTCTCCTTACTTGACAAAAGATATACTGGCACTGGAGGGGTACAGAGGAGATTCACTAGCTTGATTCCGGAGTTGAGAGGGTTGGCTTATGAGGAGAGACTGAATAGACTGCGGCTATACTCATTGGAATTCAGAAGAATGAGGAGAGATTTTATAAAAACATATAAGATTGTAAAGGGAATAGATAAGATAGTAGCAGGTAAGTTGCTTCCACTGGTGGGTGAAACTAGATCTGGGGGGCATGATCTCAAAATAAGGGGGAGCAGATTTAGGACTGAGCTGAGGAGGAACTGCTTCACCCAAAGGGTTGTGAATCTGTGGAATTCCCTGCCCAGTGAAGCAGTTGAGGCTGCCTCATTGAATATTTTCAAGGCAAGGATAGATAAAGTTTTGAACAGTAAAGGAATTAAGGGTTATGGTGAGCGGGCGGGTAAGTGGAGCTGAGTCCATGAAAAGATCAACCATGATCTTATTGAATGGCGGAGCAGGCTCGAGGGGCCAGATGTCCTGCTCCTGTTCCCAATTCTTGTGTTCTTATGTAGGTTTGGTTTATTGGAAGATACGAGACAGGATGGCACAGCACACAGAACAACTTTCTGAACCCAGCTAGCACTATTCACAGGGACAGCACAGCTCCCGTTCTACACACGCTAATGGCTGCTGGTCACATGCTGCTCTACATCCTGGCTACTTGTTCATTTACATATTCTCTTCCCGTCGTATCACAACATTTTCCACATCTCAGTGAAGTCCCCCTGTGCCCTCAGCTGCATCTTCTGTCTCACCAGAAGCAATGTCACAGATATCACCTGGTTAAATGCTGTAACAGTGTGTTTCTCTGTCCACAGGTACAGCTGTTCCTGCCTCTGCAACTTGGGGAGTTTGTGGATACTTGGAAAAGGGTGAAATACAACAAAGATTCAGAGTATTTCTTCTCATTGTTCCCGAAGTCCGAAGTCCACCTGAGCCAACAGATCAAACAGTTAAATGAGCAGGAATTCCTCCTGTTTGGGTCTGTGTCGGGTGAGTTGAGTTACTGATAGATTGTGGTTGGTGTTTCTTTATATCAAAGCTTGTGTCACTAAACCTGGGCTGGAATTCATCCCTGTAGCCCAGCAAGTTTATTCTCTCAAATACCCATCCAATTTCCTTCCAAAACCATTGATGTTCTCTGCTTCCCTGCATTTTACCAAGAACAGGCACATCTTGTACTAGTCACCTATTTACCTTTTGCCCTGATTGTGGAGGCCTCAAACTTATCTTGATCTGACTGCCACCCCTATCTCTATCTGGTCCTAAGACAGTGGTTTTTGCTGTCCGACTCTCGGGCTTTGTTATTGCTAAAAAGGTCAGCTTGTGTCGTTCTTGCGGGGTGTTAATGCGCAGCTGGAAGTTCTGTAGACTTTAAGTTGTCCGAAGATCAACTGCCAGTAAAATCCTGTTCAATGCGAACCTTAGTAACAAAGAGAAAAGCTGATTCTCTGTAGCAAAGGGATCTGTAACAATTTTCTATTATCTTCTTATTAATTCTGAAAACTGACCACTTAACCATATCAAAATCTCAACCGCTGTCATTTATTTTCCCCTAACATTATCTAAATGGTGAGAGATTACAGAGCTCTGAGATGCAGAAGAATCTGGGTGTCCGAGTGCATGAATCACGAAAGGTGAGTATGCGAGTACAGCAAGTAATTAGGAAAGGGCTTAGAATATTATCATATAGAGTCATAGAGGTTTACAGCATAGAAACAGGCCCTTTGGCCCAACTTACGCATCCTGCCTTTTTTTAAACCCCTTCGCGAGTCCTAATTGCCTGCATTTGGCCCATGTCCCTCTCTACCCATCTTACCCATGTAACTGTCTAAATGCTTTTTAAAAGACAAAATTGTACCTGACTCTACTACTGTCTCTGGCAGCTTGTTCCAGATACTCGCCACCCCCTGTGTGAAAAAATTGCTCCTCTGGACATTTTTGTATCTCTCCCCTCTCACATTAAACCTATGCCCTGTAGTTTTAGACTCCCCTATCTTTGGGAAAAAATATTGACCATCCAGCTGATCTGTGCCCCTCATTATTTTATAGACCTGTATAATATCACCCCTCAACCTTCTAGGCTCCAGAGAAAAAAGTCCCAGTCTATCCAGCCTCTCCTTATAACTCAAACTATCAAGTCCCGGTTGTGGTGAACCATAGATGGTTACCACTATGGGTACTTGTACATATGTTACTCTTGTTACTGTTGGGGTTAGGGTTGGGGTGTTCCACCTGTTATCATTGTTTATGTGGTACACTCCGTTCGGCTCCGCCTTCTTACAGGAGTATAAAGGTCACTGCTACTTCCTAGTAGCCCTTAGTCTGGGATAGTATTGTTCAGTCGTGTGCTCCAATCTTGTTGTGAATAAAAGCCTTTATTCCCGGGTACGTCCTAGCCTCCCGTGTGAATCAATCGTGCATCAATTTTATTCACAACAAAATACCGAAAATTGTGTTCGAGGAAAAATGGAGCAGATGCTGAAACCCGATCGGCTAACCTTGGATCCGCGTGCCGCTGGGGCGTCAAATACTTTCGACCATTGGTTGAAGTGCCTCGAGGATTACATTGAGGCCTCGACAGCAGTCCAGTCCGACGCCGACAGATTGCGGATCCTCCACGCCAGGGTGAGCGACACTGTGAATGCAACAATTCGCGATTCCCAAAATTACAAAGATGCCATCGAATTACTCAAGAAGTTGTACAATAAACAGCCGAACGAAATTCATGCTCGTCACCTATTAGCCACTCGACGGCGGCAGCCCGGCGAAACTACGGGACAGTACCTGCGCGAACTTCAACAGCTAGCCAGAGCCTGCAACTGCAAGGAGGTGTCGGCTGTTCAATACACCAACGACCTTATTCGGGACGCGTTCGTGGCGGGAATCGGCTCATCCTATATTCACCTGCGGCTGCTAGAGCAGGGTAACCTGGACCTGGCTAAGACGGTAGAATTGGCCGATGCAATGGAAACGGCCTCCAGAAGTCTCGAAACCTACCCCACTGACCACCTGGGAACATTGTGGCAAGCACAGCCGCCGCCTCAACTGTACTCGGCGGCTCCTCGGAACTGCGCGATAATGCTCTCAACTTCAGACCTGACGGCTGCGGCAGCTCCTGGAGGCCCACGGTGCTATTTCTGCGGATTGGCGAAGCACCCTCACCAGAGATGTCCGGCCAGGACGGCGTTTTGCTCCGCCTGTGGGAAGAAAGGGCACTATGCAAAAGTGTGCCGAGCAAAGACCCCTTCCAAGCCCAGCAGTGCTGCGTGTGACTCCCCAGGATCCATCTCCTTGTCTCCGGCCTCGTCGATGTCTTCAGCCACGTGCGATCCACGGGCGCCGCCATTTCCTACGACGACGACACAAGCCACGTGCGACCTGCGGGTGCCGCCGTTTTCAACATCATCGACCACGTGTGATTCGTGGGCGCAGCCATTTTGGTCGACACCGGCCGCAGAAGACCAGCAGGGGCCCTCGTCGTCGGCTATGTCAGCTGCCTGCAGTTACACTCGGGATCCAATAGTGGCGTCAATCATCCTGGACCAGGCCAAGCCTCACAGACTCGACAAGTCCATGATGGACATAGAGGTAAACGGGCGCCTGGCACATTGCCTGTTTGATAGCGGGAGCACGGAGAGTTTCATCCATCCGGATACAGTGAAACATTGCGCTCTCCGGGTGCAAACTGTTAGGCAGACAATCTCCATGGCGTCGAGGTCCTGATCTGTCCTCGTTCTTGGGAGCTGTGTGGTAACCTTAACGGTGCGGGGCTCCTCGTGTTACCGCACCTTTGCGCTCCGATACTCCTGGGGCTCGACTTTATGGTCCACCTGAAGAGTGTGACCCTGCGGTACGATGGGCCATTCCCTCCACTTTCAGTGGGAGAACAGCAGCCTCCAAATTGTCCAGCGCGCTCCACATGCAGTCTCTCAACACTCAAAATTACCCCGCCTTTCCTATTCAAAAATCTCGTGCCAGACTGCAAGCCCATCGCAACTAAGAGCAGGCGTTACAGCGCTGAGGATCGGATCTTTATTCGATCTGAGGTTCAGCGGCTCCTCAGGGAAGGGGTCATTCAACCTAGTACTAGCCCATGGAGAGCACAAGTCGTGGTGGTCAAGACTGGAGACAAGCCCCGGATGGTCATAGACTATAGTCAGACCATTAATAGGTACACGCAGCTGGACGCATACCCTCCCCCGCGCATATCTGACATGGTCAACCAGATTGCGCAGTACCAGGTGTTCTCCACCATCGACTTGAAGTCAGCCTACCACCAGCTCTCCATTCGCCCAGAGGACCGCAAATACACGGCCTTTGAGGCGGATGGCCGTCTCTACCACTTTTTAAGAGTCCCTTTCGGCGTCACTAATGGGGTCTCGGTCTTCCAGCGTGAGATGGACCGAATGGTGGACCAAAACGGGCTACGGGCTACCTTCCCGTACCTGGACAACGTCACTATCTGCGGCCATGACCAGCAGGACCACGACACCAACCTCCAGAAGTTTTTACGCACTGCGACTCTCCTGAACCTGACCTATAACAAGGAGAAGTGCGTATTCAGCAAGCACCGCCTAGCAATCCTCGGATACGTGGTGGAAAACGGGGTCATCGGCCCCGATCCAGACCGTATGCGTCCCCTCCTTGAACTTCCCCTACCCACTAGCATCAAAGCACTGAGAAGATGCTTAGGCTTCTTCTCGTACTATGCACAGTGGGTCCCCAATTACGCGGACAAAGCCCGTCCGCTCATAAAATCTACCTCTTTTCCCCTGACAGCAGAGACTCGCCTAGCCTTTGAAGGGATAAAAGCCGACATCGCGAAAGCCACGATGCACGCTGTTGATGAGTCCATCCCTTTTCAAGTGGAGAGTGATGCATCTGATTTCGCCCTGGCCGCCACACTTAACCAGGCGGGCAGGCCCGTCGCCTTTTTTTCTCGCACCCTCCAAGGCCCTGAAATTCGGCACTCCTCTGTGGAGAAAGAGGCTCAGGCCATTGTGGAGGCCGTACGGCATTGGCGCCATTATTTGGCTGGAAAACGGTTTACCTTGCTCACGGACCAGCGGTCCGTGGCCTTCATGTTCAACAACACGTTAAAGGGAAAAATTAAGAATGATAAAATCTTGAGGTGGAGAATCGAACTCTCCACCTACAACTATGATATCATGTACCGTCCGGGGAAGCTCAATGAGCCCTCAGATTCCCTGTCGCGTGGAACATGTGCCAGTGTGCAGGAGGACCGGTTACAGGCCCTCCACAATGATCTCTGCCATCCGGGGATCACTCGGTTTTTCCATTTTGTAAAGGCTCGGAATCTGCCCTACTCCATAGAGGATGTCAGGTCGATAACTCGAAACTGCCAGGTTTGTGCAGAGTGCAAGCCGCACTTCTACTGGCCTGACAGGGCACACCTCATTAAGGCCACTCGTCCTTTTGAACGACTGAGTGTCGACTTCAAGGGGCCCCTTCCTTCGACAGATCGGAATGTGTATTTCCTCAACGTGGTTGACGAATACTCCCGATTCCCCTTTTGCCATCCCCTGTTCTGACATGTCCTCTGCCACAGTCATCAAAGCCCTGCGGAGTCTTTTTACCCTGTTCGGCTACCCCAGTTATATCCACAGTGATAGGGGTTCGTCGTTTATGAGCGACGACTTGAGGCAATACCTGCTCTCTAAAGGAATTGCCTCAAGTAGGACTACGAGTTACAACCCCAGGGGTAACGGACAGGTCGAGAGAGAAAACGCTATAGTCTGGAAGGCTGTTTTACTGGCGCTAAGGTCTAGGGGTCTTCCAGTCACCCGTTGGCAAGAGGTACTTTCTGATGTGCTCCATTCAAACCGGTCCCTCCTGTGTACGGCAACCAATGCTACCCCACATGAGCGGATGTTTACCTTCCCGAGGAAGTATTCCTCTGGGACCTCACTGCCATCTTGGTTGACGTACTCAGGACCTGTCCTCCTGCGGCGGCATGTTAGGGCCCGCAAGTCCGACCCTTTGGTTGAACAGGTCCATCTCCTCCACGCCAACCCTCAATATGCCTATGTGGCATATCCTGACGGGCGAAAGGACACGGTCTCTATCAGAGATCTAGCGCCTGCAGGGGACCTGGAAACCCCCGTCACTCCCGCATCCCTGGTTAGGATTCCTTTGCCCATTCTCTCCCCTCCTGACACGGCGCGGGCAGCATCGGGACCTCAACGTAATCCTCTTACTCCCGTGTACAGCTTGCCTGAGTCCAGGAGATTGTCGCCACCTCGAGGTCGACAGGCATGTGAGGAACTGGAGGAGTCAATGGACACCACCTCGGAGAGAGGGTCGTCACCATGGTCACCAGAACCGGCACTGGAGCCAGTGCTGCGGAGGTCGCAGAGACGGTGCGGACCCCCGATACGGCTGAACTTGTGAACATGTGGACAGTTCGTATTGTCTCCTTACCCCACCGGCCTTTGTTTTTAAAGGAGGGGTGAATGTGGTGAACCATAGATGGTTACCACTATGGGTACTTGTACATATGTTACTCTTGTTACTGTTGGGGTTAGGGTTTGGGTGTTCCACCTGTTATTATTGTTTATGTGGTACACTCCGTTCGGCTCCGCCTTCTTACAGGAGTATAAAGGTCACTGCTACTTTCGAGTAGCCCTTAGTCTGGGATAATATTGTTAAGTAGTGTGCTCCAATCTTGTTGTGAATAAAAGCCTTTATTCCCGGGTACGTCCTAGCCTCCCGTGTGAATCAATCGCGCATCAGTTCACCAGGTTGGTACCAGAGATGAGGGGTGTTGATTCTGAGGAGAGACTGAGCAGATTGGGTTTGAACTCGCTGGAATTTGGGAGGCTGAGGGGGGATCTTATAGGGACCTATAATATAATGAAGGGGCTGGATAGGGTAGAGATGGAGAGATTCTTTCCACTTAGAAAGGAAGCTAGAACTAGAGGGCACAACCTCAAAATAAAGGGGGGTCAGTTTAGGACTGAGTTGAGGAGGAACTTCTTCTCTCAGAGGGTGGTGAATCTCTGGAATTCTCTGCCCACTGAAGTGGTGGAGGCTACCTCGTTGAATATGTTTAAATCACAGATAGATGAATTCCTGATCGGTAAGGGAATTAGGGGTTATAAGGATCATAGAACATAGAACATAGAACATAGAACATTACAGCGCAGAACAGGCCCTTCGGCCCACGATGTTGCACCGACCAGTTAAAAAAAAAAACTGGGTAAGTGGAACTGATCCACTTCAGATCAGCCATGATCTTATTGAATGGCGGGGCAGGCTCGAGGGGCTAGATGGCCTACTCCTGCTCCTATTTCTTATGTTCTTATGTTCTTATGTCACTGATCACCAACCAGAAAAACACCCATTTATCTCCACTCTTTGCTTTCCGTCAGTTAACCAATCCTCTATCCATGCTAATACATTCCCCATAACACCGTGCATCTTTATCGCATGCAGCAGTCTTTGTTACGGCACCTTGTCAAATGCCTTCTGGAAATCCAGGTGCACCACATCCACAGGTTCCCCATTGTCCACTGCACATGTCATGTTCTCAAAGAATTCCACCAAATTAGCCAAACATGACCTGCCCTTCATGAACCCATGCTGCACCTTCCCAATGGGACAATTGATATCCAGAGACCTCGCTATTTCTTACTTGATGATGGATTCAAGCATTTTCGCCACTACAGAAGTTAAGCTATCTGGCCTATAGTTACCCGCCTTTTGTCTACCTCCTTTTTTAAACAGTGGCATCACATTTGCTGTTTTCCAATCTTCAGGAACCATCCCAGAGTCCAGCAAATTTTGGTAAATTACCACTTGTATATTTGCTATTTCCCCCACCATCTCTTTTAGTACCCTGGGATGCATTCCATCAGCACCAGGAGACTTGTCTACCTTTAGTCCATTAACTTGCCCAACACGACCTCTTTCGTGATGATAGTTTCTGGGTCCTCACCAGCCATAGCTTTCTTGTTACCAATTTTTAGCATGTCATTTGTGTCTTCCACTGTGAAGATCGACACAAAATACCTGTTCAATGCCTCAACCATTTCCTCATTTCCAGTTATCACATCCCCCTTCGAATCCTTTGAAGGACCAATGTTTACTTTAGCCACTGTTTTTTATTTTAAATATTTGTTGAAATCTTTGCGATCTGTTTTTATATTCTGAGCCAGTTTATTCACATAATCCATCTTACTTTTCTTTCTAGAACAAAGAACAAAGAACAATACAGCACAGGAACAGGCCCTTCGGCCCTCCAAGCCTGCACCGACCATGTGTTCATAACGAGACCATCCGTTTGTATTCCTCTATTCCCAGTCTGTTCATGTGGCCAACTAGATAAGTTTTAAATGATCCGAGCGTGTCTGCCTCAACTACCTTGCTTGGTAGTGCATTCCAGGCCCCCACCACCCTCTGTGTAAAATACGTCCCCTGCATATCTGTATTGAACCTTTCCCCCCTTACCCTGAACTTGTGACCCCTTGTGTTTGTCATTTCTGACCTGGGAAAAAGCTTCCAACTGTTCACCCTATCTCTGCCCTTCATAATTTTATAAACTTCTATTCGGTCGCCCCTCAGCCTCCGTCTTTCCAGGGAGAACAACCCTAGTTTACTCAATCTCACCTCATAGCTAATACCCTCCATACCAGGCAACATCCTGGTAAACCTTTTCTGCACTCTCTCCAATGCCTCCACGTCCTTCTGGCAGTGTGGCGACCAGAACTGGACGTAGTATTCCAAATGTGGCCGAACCAACGTTCTATATAACTGCAACATCATATGCCAACTTTTATACTCTATGCCCCCTCCAATAAAGGCAAGCATGCCATATGCCTTCTTCACCACCTTTTCCACCTGTGCTGCCACCTTTAAGGATCTGTGTACTTGCACACCCAGATCCCTCTGTGTGTCTATACTCCTGATGGTTCTGCTATTTATTGTATAGCTGCCCCCTGCATTAGATCTACCAAAATGCATCACTTCACATTTATCTGGATTAAATTCCATCTGCTATTTCTCCGCCCAAATTTCCAGCCTATCTATATCCTGCTGTATTCTCTGACAATGTTCATCACTATCCGCAACTCCAACAATCTTTGTGTCGTCCGCAAACTTACTAATCAGACCAGCTACATCTTCTTCCAAATCATTTATATATGTCACAAACAGCAGAGGTCCCAGTCCAGAGCCCTGCGGAACACCACTTGATTTTGGGTCTCTGTGTGCCTGGTTTGTGAGCAGATATCAACTCCATCTGACGAAGGACCAGCGCTCCGGAAGCGAATGGCATTTGCTACCAAATAAACCTGTTGGACTTCAACCTGGTGTTGTTAAAACTTTTACTGTGAACACCACTAGTCACAGACCTCCAATCAGAAAAAGACCCCTCCACTGTTACCCTCTGTCTTCTATGGCCAAGCCAGTTCTGTACCCATCTAGCTAGTTCACCTTTGATTCCGTGAGATTTAACCTTTTGCACCAGCCTGCCAAGAGGGACCTTGTCAATTCCAAACTAAAATCCATGTAGACGACATCCACGGCCCTTCCCTCGTCAATCATTTTTGTCACCTCCTCAAAAAACTCAACCAAATTTGTGCGGCATGACCTCCCTCGTACAAAACCATGTTGTCTGTCGCTCATGAGACTATTCAGTTCTAAATGTGTATAGATCCTATCTAAAAGAATCTTCTCCAACAATTTCCCTACCACGGACGTCAAGCTCACTGGCCAATAATTACCCGGGTTATCCTTGCTCACCTTCTTAAATAACGGGACCGACCACATTTGCTATCCTCCAATCCTCTGGGATCTCACCTGTGTCCAATGAAGAAATAAAGATTTCTGTTAGAGGCCCAGCAATTTCATCTCTTGTCTCTCTCAGTAATCAAGGACAGATGCCATCTTGCCCTGGAGATTTTTCTACCTTAATGCTTCCTGAAACACCTAACACTTCCTCCCTTGTAATCGCGATTTGTTCTAACGGGTCTACACATCCCTCTGCGACACTGCCAATCAACGGGTCCCTCTCCTTTGTGAATACTGATGCAAAGTATTCATTTAGAATCTCACCTACTTCCTTGGGTTCTCAGCATAATTTCCCTCCTTTGTTCTTGAGAGGTCCGACTCTTTCTCTGACAACCCTCATGTTCCTAATGTAGGTGTAAAATGCCTTGGGATTCTCCTTAATCCTGTCTGCCAAGAACATTTCGTGACCCCTTTTTGCCCTTCTACCTCCCTGTTTGAGTTATTTTCTACTTTCTCTGTATTCCTCCAGTGCTTCATCTGTTTTTAGCTGCCTGGACCGTATGTCTGCCTCTTTTCCTTTTTGATTAGACCCACAATTTCTCTGGTTATCCATGGCTCTCAAATCCTACCTTTCCTGTCCTTCCTTTTTACAGGCACATGCCTGTCCTGCACTCCTATCAACTGTTCCTTAAAAGACTCCCACATGCCAGATGTGGATTTACCCTCAAACAGCCTCTCCCAATCAACAGCCAGCAAATCCTGTCTAATCCGGCTGTAGTTAGCCTTCCCCCAATTCAGCACCTTACCCATAGGACAACACTCATCCTTTTCCATGACTAGAGCTTTTATAGCTTGTTTTTGTGGCTTTTTGCTGACCTTTAAACATTCCCCAATCCTCTAGTTTCCCACTAATCTTTGCCACTTTGGGTGCATTTTCTTTTAATCTGATGCCCGCCTTTATTTCCTTAGAATCCATGGCTGACTATCTCTTTTTCTACAGTCCTTCCTTATCACTGGTATATACTTTTGCTGAGCACTGTGAAAAATCGCTTTGAAAGTCCTCCACTGTTCCTCAATTGTCCCACCATAACATTTTTGCTCCCAATCTACCAGAGCCAACTCCTCCCTCATCCCCGTGTAGTCTCCTTTGTTTAAGCACAAGACAGTGATATTGGATTTTACCTTCTCACGCTCTATCTGAATTTTAAATTCAACCATCCGACAGGATCTCTAACTGTAAGATCATTAATTATTCCTGTCTCATTACACAAGACCAGATCTAGGATAGCTTGCTCCCTCATAGGTTCCATTACACACTGTTCAAAGAAGCTATCGCGGATATTCTATGAAGTCCACCTCAAGGCTGCCTTGACTGACCTGGTGTGACCAATTGACATGTAGATTAATCCCTTGATTCCTTTAGCCCCAAGAGCTATATAGAAACATAGAAAAACTACAGCACAAACAGGCCCTTTGGCCCACAAGATGTGCCGAACACATCCCTACCTTCTAGACCTACCTATAACCCTCCATCCTTTTAAGCTCCATGTACTCATCCAGGAGTCTCTTAAAAGACCCGATTGAGTTCGCCTCCATCACCACTGACGTCAGCCGATTCCACTCGCCCACCACCCTCTGTGTGAAAAACTTACCCTGAACATCTCCCCTGTACCTACCCCCCAGCACCCTAAACCTGTCTCCTCTCGTAGCAGACATTTCCACCCTGGGAAAACGCCTCTGAGAGTCCACCCGATCTATGCCTCTCAACATCTTATACTCCTCTATTAGGTCTCCTCTCATCCTTAAATATCTAATTTCCTCTTGAAATCAGACAACGTTTTGACCTCAACTACATTCTGTGATAGTGAATTCCACACTTTCACCACCCTCTGGGTGAAGAAATGTCTTCTCAGCTCAGTTCTAAAACGTTTACCCCTTACCCTCAAACTGTGACCCCTAGTTCTGGACTCCCACACCATCGGGAACATCATTTCTGAATCTACCCTGTTTAACCCTGTTAGAATTTTATCTGTTTCTATGAGATCCCCTCTCACTGCTCTAAACTCCAATGAATACAGTCTCTGGGTGTGTCCTGGGTGTGGATTCACACCCACCTCCTCATTCCTGTTAGGTTCGGATTTGACTACAATCCGTGTAACAAATCCAGGGAATAAAGAGTCTGAGAGAATTACAGCAACGTTTTGTCTCTTGTCCTAAAATCTACAGTTATTAAAATTGTCCAGGTGCTGATGAAGTCACTTTAGATCTTGTGACCATGTTTTTCTTCATCTCTCATGAGTTCAACATCAAAAGATGCAAAGCCCCATGTAAATGTCACTGTGAAGAGAGGCCAAGAGATGACTTGTGGCTCTCGCAATGCAAAGTAATAAAATCAGTTGAGTGCCTCACTCAGAAACAGGCTCATTGGAAATGTGGGTGAGGTCGGGTCCACTCAATGATCACTGAAGTAAAGCTGCCTCCAAAGGCAGGTCTGAAACCAAACTCCAATTGTCCATCTGGACATTTACAGGGCCGACATTTCAGAGCAATGGGTGGAGCTGATTTCTAGATTTTCAATTCCTCAAGTGCTCTTCAATCATGTCACAGAATCATAGAGGTTTACAGCATAGAAACAGGTCCTTCGGCCCAACTTGTCCATGCCGCCCTTTTTTTAAAAAGCCCTAAGCTAAGCCCAATTGCCCGCATTTAGCCCATATCCCTCCATACCCATCTTACCCATGTAACTGTCTAAGTGCTTTTTAAAAGACAAAATTGGACCCGCCTTTACTACTACCTCTGGCAGCTTGTTCCAGACACTCACCACCCTCTGTGTGAAAAAATTGTCCCTCTGGACACTTCTGTAGCTCTCCCCTCTCACCTTCAACCTATGCCCTCTAATTTTAGACTCCCCTACATTTCGGAAAAGATATTGACTATCTACCTTGTCTATGACCATCATTATCTTATAGACCTCTCTAAGGTCACCCCTCAGCCTCCTACACTCCAGAGATATAAGTCCCAGTCTATCAAGCCTCTCCTTATAACTCAATCCATCAAGTCCCGGTAGCATCCTTGTAAATCTTTTCTGCACTCTTTCTACTTTAATAATATCCTTTCTATAATAGGGTGACCAGAATTGCACACAGTATTCCAAGTGTGGCCTTATCAATGTCTTGTACAATTTCAACAAGGCATCCAACTTCTGTATTCAATGTTCTGACCGATGAAACCAAGCATGCCGAATGCCTCCGTCACCATTCTGTCCACCTGTGACTCCACTTTCAAGGAGCTATGAACATGTACCCCTCAATCTCTTTGTTCTGTAACTCCCCCCAACGCCCTACCATTAACTGAGTAATTCCCGCCCTGGTTCAATCTCCCAAAATGCATCATCACCTCGCATTTGTCTAAATTAAACTCCATCTGCCATTCGTCAGACAACTGGCCCAATTAATCAAGACCCATTGTAATTGGAGATAACTTTCTTCACTGTCCACTATGCCACCAATCTTGGTGTCATCTGCAAACTTACTACTATGCCCCCTATATTCTCATCCAAATCATTAATATAAATGACAAATAACAGTGGGCCCAGCACTGATCCCTGAGGCACACTGCTTTTCACAGGCCTCCAGTTTGAAAAACAACTCTCTACAACCACCCTCTGGCTTCTGTCAAGAAGCCACTTTTGTGTCCATTTAGATACCTCACCCTGCATCCCATGAGATTTAACTTTATGCAGCAACCTGCCATGCGGTACCTTGTCAAAGGCCTTGCTAAAGTCCATGGAGACAACATCAAATGCACTGCCCTCATCTACCTTCTTGGTTACCCCTTCAAAAGAAGAAAGAACAAAGAACAATTCAGCACAGGAACAGGCCCTTCGGCCCTCCAAGCCCGCGCCACTCCCTGGTCCAAACTAGACCATTCTTTTGTATCCCTCCATTCCCACTCCGTTCATGTGGCTATCTAGATAAGTCTTAAATGTTCCCAGTGTGTCCGCCTCCACCACCTTGCCCGGCAGTGCATTCCAGGCCCCCACCACCCTCTGTGTAAAATATGTCCTTCTGATATCTGTGTTAAACCTCCCCCCCTCACCTTGAGCCTATGACCGCTCGTGAACGTCACCACCGATCTGGGAAAAAGCTTCCCACCGTTCACCCTATCTATGCCTTTCATAATTTTATACACCTCTATTCGGTCACCCCTCATCCTCTGTCTTTCCAGTGAGAACAACCCCAGTTTACCCAATCTCTCCTCATAACTAAGCCCTTCCATACCAGGCAACATCCTGGTAAACCTCCTCTGCACTCTCTCTAAAGCCTCCACGTCCTTCTGGTAGTGTGGCGACCAGAACTGGGCGCAGTATTCCAAATGCGGCCGAACCAACGTTCTGTACAACTGCAACATCAGACCCCAACTTTTATACTCTATGCCCCGTCCTACAAAGGCAAGCATGCCATATGCCTTATTCACTACCTTCCCCACCTGCGACGTCACCTTCAAGGATCTGTGGACTTGCACACCCAGGTTCCTCTGCGTATCTACACCCTTTATGGTTCTGCCATTTATCGTATAGCTCCCCCCTACGTTAGTTCTACCAAAATGCATCACTTCGTATTTATCTGGATTGAACTCCATCTGCCATTTCTTTTCCCAAATTTCCAGCCTATCTATATCCTTCTGTAACCTCTGACAATGTTCCTCACTATCTGCAAGTCCAGCCATTTTCGTGTCGTCCGCAAACTTACTGATCACCCCAGTTACACCTTCTTCCAGATCGTTTCTATAAATCACAAACAGCAGAGGTCCCAATACAGAGCCCTGCGGAACACCACTAGTCACAGGCATCCAGCCGGAAAAAGACCCTTCCACTACCACCCTCTGTCTTCTGTGACCAAGCCAGTTCTCCACCCATCTAGCCACCTCCCCCTTTATCCCATGAGATCCAACCTTTTGCACCAACCTACCATGAGGGACTTTGTCAAACGCTTTACAAATGTCCATAAAGATGACATCCACGGCCCTTCCCTCGTCAACCATTCTAGTCACTTTTTCAAAAAACTCCACCAGGTTAGTGAGGCATGACCTCCCTCTCACAAAACCATGCTGACAATCGTTAATGAGTTTATTCCTTTCTAAATGCGCATACATCCTATCTCTAAGAATCCTCTCCAACAACTTCCCGACCACGGACGTCAAGCTCACCGGCCTATAATTTCCCAGGTTATCCTTCCTACCCTTCTTAAATAACGGGACCACATTAGCTATCCTCCAATCAATCAAATTTGTGACTCATGATCTTCCACTCACAAAGTGATGCTGACTGTCCCTAATCAGTCCTTGCATCTCTAAATGCCTGTCAATGCTGTGTGTCAAAATACCTTCCAACAATTTACCCACCACACAGGTGAGGTTCACTGGCCTGAAGTTCCCAGGCTTTTCCCTGCAGTCCTTTTTAAACAAAGGCACAACATTTGCCACTCTCCAATCTTCAGGCACCTCACCTGTGACTATCAATGATTCAAATATCTCGACTGGGGGACCCGCAATTTCCTCCCTTGCCTCCCACAACATCCTGGGATATATTTCATCAGGGGATTTATGTACCTTGATGCACTTTAAGACTTGCAGCATCTCCTTCTCTGTAACATGCACACTCCTCAAGACATCATTATTTATTTCCCCAAGTTCCCTAACATCCACGCTTTTCTCAACAGTAAATACTGATGAGAAATATTCATTTAGGATCTCACCCATCTCTTGTGGATCCACACATAGATGACCTTGTTGATCCTTAAGAGGCCCTATTCTCTCCCTTGCTACTCTTTTACCGTTCATGAATTTGTACCAGTTCTTTGGATTCTCCTTTGCCTTATCTGCCAAAACAATTTCATGTCCCCTTTTTGCCCTCCTGATTTCTCTCTTAACTCTACTCCTGCACCCCCTATACTCTTCAACAGATTCATTTGATCCCAGCTGCCTATGCATGTCATGTGCCTCTTTCTTCTTCTTGACCAGGGCCTCAATATCCCGAGTCATCCAGGGTTCCTGACTTCTGCCAGCCTTGCCCTTCACTCTAAGAGGAATGTATTTACCCTGAACCCTGGTTAACACACTTTTGAAAGCCTCCCACCTACCAGACGTTCCTTTGCCTTCCCACAGACTCCCCCAATTAACTTTTGAAAGTTCCTGCCTGATACCATCAAAATTGGCCTTGCCCCACTTTTGAATTTTAATTGATGTAAGGCCTGTAATTACCGAGATTATCCTTGTTACCCTTCTTAAACAAAGGAACAATGTTGGCTATTCTTCAATCCTCTGGGACCTCCCCTGTAGACAGTGAGGATAATAAGATTTCTCTCAAGTCCCCAGCAATTTTCTCTCTTGCCTCTCTCAGTATTCTGGGATATATCCCAGCAGGCCCTGGGGACTTGTCTCCCTTAATGTTTCTCAAGATGCCCAATACCTCCTCCTTTTTAATCTCAACATGAACCAAACTATCTGCACACACTTCCCCAGACTCATCATCCACCAAGTCCTTCTCTTTCGTGAATACTGACACAAAGTACTCATTTAATACCAAACGCATTTCCTCTGGCTCCACGCACAGATTCCCTCCCTTGTCCTTGAGTGGGTCAACCCTTTCCCTGGCTACCCTCTTGCTCGTTATATATGTATAAAAACCTTGGGATTTTCCTTAATCCTGCTGGCCAATGATTTTTGTGACACCTTTTATCCCTTCTTACTCCTTGCTTAAGTTGCTTTCGACCTTCCTTGTATTCCACACTTGCTTCGTGTGTTCCCAGTCTCCTTGACTTGACAAATGCTTCCTTTATAGTGTAGCTGATATGGACTTTAGTAAGGCGTTTGACAAAGTCCCAGATGGCAGACTGGCACAAAAACAAAAATCACATGGGATTCGGGGTGGGCTGGCCACATGGATATGGAACTGGCTTGGTCATAGAAAGAAGTCTCACAACACCAGGTTAATGTCCAACAGGTTTATTTGGTAGCAAAAGCCACTAGCTTTTGGAACAGGCTGTCCCTTCGTCAGGTGGGTGGGAGTTCTAAACTCTTAGACTTCTTACTGTGTTTACCCCAGTCCAATGCCGGCACCTCCACATCTTGGTCATAGAAGACAGAGGGCCCTATTTTGCCATTTTCATTCTTAGTGCTGGGTGGACTTGAAACTGGGAGTGTTTTAGATCCAACTTTTAGACCCGTTCTCAGCCGCCCCCATACGCACTCTGCCTGAAAAAATAGCAGCGATTCCGAATCGCACTGCAGAAATCTGTGGCGGGGCTTAACGCGCCCAAAATCCTTCAGCTCCAATCGGAGCCTCCAACTGCACAGACGCAGAAAAAAAAGATAGAATGCTGCTCCCCTGCCACATCCTTCCCGGGCTGGATAATACCTCCACCCTGGCCCCCACAGACATTGCCCCACCCGTACAACATTACTGACTCCCTTAACCCCCCACCCCCCCGCTACCCAGACTGATCGTGGCCCCTTCCCCCCTTCGCCCCAATGATCTGAATGAGAATATAGGAGACATGGTTAGTAAGTTTGCAGATGACACTCAGATTGGTGGCACAGTGGATCGTGAATAAAGTTATCACCAATTGAAACGGGATCTTGATCAATTGGGTCAGTGAGATGATGAATGGCAGATGGAGTTTAATTTCGACAGATGTGAGGTGATGCATTTTGGTAGATTGAACCAGGGCAGGACTTACTCAATTAATGGTAGGGCATTGGGGAGAGTCACAGAACAAAGAGATCTAGGGGTACATGTTCATAGCTCCTTGAAAGTGGAGTCACAGGTGGACAGAGTGGTGAAGAAGGCATTCGGCATGCTTGGTTTCATCGGTCAGAACATTGAATACAGGAGTTGGAATGTCTTGTTGAAGTTGTACAAGACATTGGTAAGGCCACACTTGGAATACTGTTTGCAAATCTGGTCACCCTATTATAGAAAGGATATTATTAAACTAGAAAGAGTGCAGAAAAGATTTACTAGGATGCTACCGGGACTTGATGGATTGAGTTATAAGGTGAGGCTTGATAGACTGGGACATTTTTCTCTGGAGCATAGGAGGCTGAGGGATGATCTTAGAGAGATCTATAAAATAATAAGGGGCATAGCTCAGCTAGATAGTCAATATCTTTTCCCAAAGGTAGGGGAGTCTAAAACTAGAGGGCATATGTTTCAGGTGAGAGGGGAGAGATACAAAAGTGGCCAGAGGGGCAATGTTTTTCACACAGAGGGTGGTGAGTGTCTGGAACAAGCTGCCAGAGGTAGGAGTAGAGGCGGGTCCAATTTTATCTTTTAAAAAGCATTTAGATAGTTACATGGGTACGATGGGTATAGAGGAATATGGGCCAAATGTGGGCAATTCGGATTAGCTGAGGGTTTTTAAAAAAAAAGAGCGGCATGGACAAGTTGGGCCGAAGAGCCTGTTTCCATGCTGTAAACCTCTCTGACCCTATGACTCTATCTCACGCAGAATGGCAGCGCACCCCCCTTCCCCCTAACTGATCTCAGGCAGAGTGGCAGCGGACCCCTCTTCCCCCTCACTGATCTCAGGCAGAGTGGCAGCGGACTTCTCTTCCCCCTCACTGATCTCAGGCAGAGTGGCAGTGGACCCACCTTCCTCCCCACCGATCTCAGGCAGAATGATTCCCCCCTCTCTCTCCCCTCCACTCCGGACCCTCCCGCACAAGGCCCCCGTCTCCTGCAGACTCTGATGGCTGTGTGACACCTCCCTCTCTCTCCCCTCTCCCCGATCATTGAGGCACTGATCCACTCTGGTCTTCAAGAGGACCAATTTTGTCCCTCACTATCCTTTTGCTCCTCACATACCTACAGAAGCTCTTTGGATTTTCTTTCACTCTGTCTTCCAAAGCAACCTCATGTCTTCTTTTCACCCTCCTGATTTCCCTCTTGAATAGCTTCTTGCACTTTTTATACTCTTCAAGCATCTGATCTGTTCCTTGCTGCCGATACATTTCATAGAACTCTCTCTTCTTCTTATTCAGTGTTACAATCTCCTTCAAGAACCAAGGTTCCTTATTCCTATTTACTTTGCCTTTAGTCCTGACAGGAACATACAAACTCTGAACTCTCAAAATTTCTCCTTTGAAGGCCTCCACTTTCCATTTACATCCTTACCAGAGAACAGCCTGTGCCAATCCACACTTCCCAGATCCCTTCTCAATTCATCAAATTTGGCCTTTTTCCAGTTCAGAACTTCAACCCGTATCCATGATCAAGTTGAAACTAATGATTGATCTATCCGTATCCATGATCAAGTTGAAACTAATGGCATTATGATCACTGGATCCAAAGTGTTCCCTCACACTCACATCCATCACCTGCCCCAACTCATTTCCCAATAGGAGATCCAATATCGCATCCTCACTAGTTCCATATTAGATAAACCCACCACATCTCAGTGAAATGATTCTGTTAAAATATTGAGATGTGAAAGTAAAGAATGAGAAAGAATGAAGAGACAGGGAGTAATTTATTGGGGGATGTAACACTTGGAGAGTGAGCTCCATATTTGTCAGCTCCCATCCCCGAGCAGCCTCACACTTCAATCTGTCAAACTCCACTCTGAACAGTGTTTCTAACTCTGTCAATGGGAATTCACTGAGAAAAATCACAGGATAGACAGAGAGCAACACACAACAACTCATGGATCAATCATTGACCTGGCGTTGGGAAATCCTTCTCTATTGGAAAACTGCCCAATCTGGGTGCGTCGGGGAGGAATCTGGGGTTTTGAAGAATGAGAGGTGATCTGACTGAAATTTATAAAACTCCTACAGTCTGTGACAGGGTGGATGTGGATCGGAGATTATCCTGGCTGCAACTCCCACCCACCTGATGAAGGAACAGCCTGTTCTGAAAGCTAGTGGCTTTTGCTCCCAAATAAATCTGTTGGACTTTAACCTGGTGTTGTTAGACTTCTTACTGTGTTTCCCCTAGTCCAACGCCGGCATCTCCACATCATGCTGAGTCTAGAACCAGGGGACATCATCTCAGAATAGGATAGAGGTGAGGAGGAATTGCTTCACTCAGTGGATGGCGAATCTTTGGAATTCTCTTGAAGATTACGTTGACTGGGAGACTGTGAGGCACATGACTGGCCCTGCTCTTTACAGACTGAAAACAAATCAGGGGACTAATACATCATATCCTGTCATGGTAATAATGATTGACAGTAGTTTAAGACATATAACACCCCTGCATTCGAGTAAAGTCATATGCTGGTCACATGCTTAGACCCCAAGGATCTAATGTCAGCAGAACTTGTCAGGAGGTGTAAGTTGTGAAGGCAGAGCCTCATGTGTGTTCCTCACATGGGAAGGAAGGAGCAGGTTAATAATTCACGGTCATCCCTTGGTTTTCACATCCCATCACATCCAGACGAGTGATATTTGGTGGAAAGAAAGTTGAAACTTTGTTGGAGAGAGTAGTCGGTGAAACTGAGGATAAAACAGCCCGGATTGTAATGACAATTGGAGGAACTGTGTTGAATAGGGCTGCTGGAAAATAAACCTGGCGACTCTATTTACTGTTAGTTTTGAAATTTAAAATAAATTCAATTCAGGATAACTTCACTCCAGTATTATTCATTTAAAATATTCAGAGTGTTTTTGACAAAAGCACAAGCTTGTTTCAATCACTCTTTCTTGGGAACACCATCTGAAAATATCTGGGGATGGCGGGGTCAGGGCTCAGAGTGTGGGAGATTCATATTGAACATCCTGCTGAAAGAAACAGTGGGATTTACTCCAGTTCTTATGTGAATTCGGCAAAGAGAGTTTTTTTGGGAGAATCCCGGCCTTTGTAATTTTCACTCAGATGTAAAGCACACAGATGTGCTCTGTGAGCTAACTAACTCCGGACTTTCCTTTTCGAACCTCTTCAGAAGAACCTATCAAAGACATGTTCATAGTCTGTGTCACATTCTTCTACACCTCCCAGGGCATCATTTACTGCTGATGCTCCTGTCTCCATTGTTAAACAGTCCACCAGTCACATTCCAGCCATGTGCTGAAGCCATTGTCATCTTTGCTTTTACTACTCGACAACCTGGGGTGTTGTTCCGCTATAAACCTCATGATGGAGCCCTCAGCTTCCCAATGGGAGTTCCCGGCACTCTCTTCCTGTTTTCCTGATGTGGAGATGCCAGCGTTGGACTGGGGTAAACACAGTAAGAAGTCTCACAACAGCCGGTTAAAGTCCAACAGGTTTATTTGGTAGCACAAGCCACAAGCTTTCAGTGCGCTGCTCCTTCATCAGTTGAGTGGGAGTTCTGTTCACAAACAGTACATATAAAGACACAATCTCAATTTACAAAATAATGGTTGGAATGCAAGTCTTTACAAGTAATCAAGTCTAAAGGTACAGACAATGTGAGTGGAGAAAGGGTTAAGCACAGGTTAAAAAGATGTGTATTGTCTCCAGCCAGGACAGTTAGTGAGATTTTGCAAGTCTAGGCAAGTCATGGGGGGTTACAGACAGTGTGACATGAACCCAAGATCCCGGTTGATGCCGTCCTCATGTGCGGAACTTGGCGATCAGTTTTTGCTCAGCGATTCTGCGCTGTCGTATGTCGTGAAGGCCGCCTTGGAGAACACTTACCCGAAGATCAGAGGCCAAATGCCCGTGACCGCTGAAGTGCTCCCCAACAGGAAGAGAACAGTCTTGCCTGGTGATTGTCGAGTGGTGTTCATTCATCCGTTGTCGTAGCGACTGCATGGTCTCCCCAATGTACCATGCCTCGGGACATCCCTTCCTGCAGCGTATCAGGTCGACAACATTGGCAGAGTCACAAGAGTAGGTACCGTGTACCTGGTGGATGGTGTTCTCACGTGAGATGATGACATCCGTGTCGATGATCCGGCACGTCTTGCAGCGGAGACAATAAACACCTCTTTAACCTGTGCTTAACCCTCTCTGCACTCACATTGTCTGTACCCATTGTGAGACTTCTTACTGTGTTTTCCTGATGGTGTTCCATCGCTGCCCGTCTCTGCACAGTTTGTTTTCGAACCTGCACAGTTCTAATCAGGCTGATTTCAGGCAATGTATCTTTTCAGGGCTCTGGCCGCACAACACGGCTTTGGCTACTGTCTTACTCAGCTGTAGCTGACCAGCACAGTTCCCGCTCCCTAACCTATCTCAGGGTCTGACCCCTTGAATGGCTCTGCCTTCACAACTTACACCTCCTGACAAGTTCTGCTGACATTAGATCCTTGGGGTCTCAGCATGTGACTTTACTCGAAGTAAGAAGTTTAACAACACCAGGTTAAAGTCCAACAGGTTTAGCTTTTGCTACCAAATAAACCTGTTGGACTTTAACCTGGTGTTGTTAAACTTCTTACTGTGCTTACCCCAGTCCAACGCCGGCATCTCCACATCACTTTACTCGAATGCAGGGGTGTTAGATTCATTCCTTTTGTAACTAAACCTATTAATTCATTCTTACAGTATCTTGGGGTCAGAGTTCCTTGATAAATACTGTTTCATTATGAATTGTATGAATAATCTGTTGAATTTTGGGGAAAAAGGAAATTCTCAGGTCAGAGTGCTGTTTGATACGATGCGAATACATGTGAGATAGTGACACTCATGTTGTGATATGATGTGCAGTCTCCCTTATGGGTGCCTGTCTTAAACTACTGTCAATCATTATTACCATGACAGGATATGATGTATTAGTCCCCTGATTTGTTTTCAGTCTGTAAAGAGCAGGGCCAGTCATGTGCCTCACAGTCTCCCAGTCAACGTAATGTTCAAGAGAATTCCAAAGATTCACCATCCACTGAGTGAAGCAATTCCTCCTCATCTCTATCCTATTCTGAGATTATGTCCCCTGGTTCGAGACTCAGCAGCCAGGATAAACATCCCACCCACATCCACCCTGTCACAGACTGTAGGAGTTTTATAAATTTCAGTCAGATCACCTCTCATTCTTCAAAACTCAAGAGAATACAACCCCATTTTCCCCAATCTCTCCTCATACAGTCCTGGCATCGGTTCGGTTTGCACATCTTTTCAGAGCAGTCAGTCTGGGGAAGAGATGTCAGTGCTGGGGTCGGGAATATTGTCCACATTTCAGATGACGCTTGGTCAGCATCACAGTCTCCTGGTGCAGGAGAAACACAGATCACTCGAGAGTAAAGTCCCATTTGGAATCACAGCCCATAGATCCCAAGACAAAAATCCGTCTTCCAATCCCATTTCCTAAACCACTCGATCTTTTCCCCACTGTGCGTCTGATTACCAGAATGTGAGCTGTTAGAAATTTGTGGTGGAAATTTGAATGTCTGGGGAAAGGGAAATAAGATCCGGAATAAGCAGATCCCACCCCAGATTCCTCCCCTACCCACCCAGATTGGGGAGTTTTCCAATAGAGAAGGATTTCCCAACGCCAGGTCAATGATTGATCCATGAGTTGTTGTGTGTTGCTCTCTGTCTATCCTGGGCAGAGAAGTGGCAGATGGACTTCAACCCGGATAAGTGTGTGGTGATCCATTTTGGCAGAACCAATGGGATGAAGCAGCAGTATAATATGAAGGGTACCATTCTTAGCAGTGTCGAGGATCAGAAGGACCTTGGGGTCCGGGTCCATAGGACTCTTAAATCGGCCTCGCAGGTGGAGGATGCGGTCAAGAAGGCGTACGGCGTACTGGCCTTCATTAATCGAGGGATTGAGTTTAGGAGTCGGGAGATAATGCTGCAGCTTTATAGGACCCTGGTTAGACCCCACTTGGAGTACTGCGCGCAGTTCTGGTCACCTCATTACAGGAAAGATGTTGAAGCCATTGAAAGGGTGCAGAGGAGATTTACAAGGATGTTGCCTGGATTGGGGGGCATGCCTTATGAGGATAGGTTGAGGGAGCTTGGTCTCTTCTCCCTGGAGAGACGAAGGATGAGAGGTGACCTGATAGAGGTTTACAAGATGTTGAGAGGTCTGGATAGGGTAGACTCTCAGAGGCTATTTCCAAGGGCTGAAATAGTTGCTACGAGAGGACACAGGTTTAAGGTGCTAGGGGGTAGGTACAGAGGAGATGTCAGGGGTAAGTTTTTCACTCAGAGGGTGGTGGGTGAGTGGAATCGGCTGACGTCGGTGGTGGTGGAGGCAAACTCGTTGGGGTCTTTTAAGAGACTTCTGGATGAGTACATGGGATTTAATGGGATTGAGGGCTATAGATAGGCCTCGAGGTGGGGATGTGATCGGCGCAACATGTGGGCCGAAGGGCCTGTTTGTGCTGTGGCTTTCTATGTTCTATGTTCTATGTTCTATCCTGTGATTTTTCTCAGTGAATTCCCATTGACAGAGTTAGAAACACTGTTCAGAGTGGAGTTTGACAGATTGAAGTGTGAGGCTGCTCGGGGATGGGAGCTGACAAATATGGAGCTCACTCTCCAAGTGTTACATCCCCCAATAAATTACTCCCTGTCTCTTCATTCTTTCTCATTCTTTACTTTCACATCTCAATATTTCAACAGAATTATTTCACTGAAATGTGGTGAGTTTATCGAATATGAAACTAGAGAGGATGCGATATTGGATCTCCTATTGGGAAATGAGTTGGGGCAGGTGATGGATGTGAGTGTGAGGGAACACTTTGGATCCAGTGATCATAATGCCATTAGTTTCAACCTGATCATGGATAAGGATAGAGCTGGTCCTCGGGTTGAAGTTCTGAACTGGAAAAAGGCCAAATTTGATGAAATGAGAAGGGATCTGGGAAGTGTCGATTGGCACAGGCTGTTCTCTGGTAAGGATGTAAATGGAAAGTGGGAGGCCTTCAAAGGAGAAATTTTGAGAGTTCAGAGTTTGTATGTTCCTGTCAGGATTAAAGGCAAAGTAAATAGGAATAAGGAACCTTGTTCTTGAGGGAGATTGTAACACTGATTAAGAGGAAGAGAGAGTTGTATGAAATGTATAGGCAGCAAGGAACAGATCAGATGCTCGAGGAGTATAAAAAGTGCAAGAAGCTACTTAAGAGGGAAATCAGGACGGCTAAAAGAAGACATGAGGTTGCTTTGGCAGACAGAGTGAAGGAAAATCCGGAGAACTTCGATAAGTATGTGAGGAGCAAAAGGATCGTGAGGGATAAAATTGGTCCTCTTGAAGACCAGAATGGTAGACTGTGTATGGAACCAAGAGAGATGGGGGAGATACTAAATGGTTTTTTTGCATCCGTATTTACTGAGGAAACGGGCATTGAGTCTATGGAAATAGGGCAAATAGTTAGGGTGGTCATGGAACCTTTACAGATTAAAGGGGAGGAGGTGCTCGCTGTCTTGAGGCAAATCAGAGTGGATAAATCCCCAGGACTGGACAGGGTATTCCCACGGACCTTGAGGGAAGCTAGTGATGAACTTGCAGGGGCCCTGGCAGACATATTTAAAATGTCAGTATTCACGGGGGAGGTGCCGGATGATTGGAGGGTGCCTCATGTTGTTCCGTTGTTTAAAAAAGGTTCCAAAAGATATCCGGGAAATTATAGGCCAGTAAGTTTGGCATTGGTGGTGAGCATGTTATTGGAAGGTGTGATAAGGGATAGGATCGACAAATATTTGGATAGACAGGGACTTATGAGGGAGAGTCAACATGGCTTTGTGTGTGGCAGGTCATGTTTGACCAATCTATTCGAGTTTTTTGAGGAGGTTACCAGGATAATTCGTGAAGGGAAGGCGGTGGATGTTGTCGACCTGGATTTCAGCAAGGCCTTTGATAAGGTCCCTCATGGGAGGTTAGTTAGGAAGGTTCAGTCGCTAGGTATACATGGGGAGGTAGTAAATTGGATTAGACACTGGCTCAATGGAAGAAGTCAGAGAGTGGTTGTGGAGGATTGCTTCTCTGAGTGGAGGTCTGTAACTAGTGGTGTGCCGCAGGGATCGGTGTTGGGTCCATTGTTGTTTGTTATCTATATCAATGATCTGGATGATAATGTGGTAAATTGGATCAGCAAATTTGCTGATGATACAAAGATTGGAGGTGTAGTGGACAGTGAGGAAGGTTTTCAAAGCTTGCGGAGGGATTTGGACCAACCAGAAAAATGGGCTGAAAAATGGCAAATGGAATTTAACGCAGACAAGTGTGAGATCTTTGGAAGGACAAACCAAAGTAGAATGTACAGGGTAAATGGTAGGACTCTGAAGAGGGCAGCTGAACAGAGGGATCGGGGAATACAGGTACAGAATTCCCTAAAAGTGACGTCACAGGTGGATAGGGTCGTAAAGAGTGCCTTTGGTACATTGGCCTTTATAAATCGGAGTATCGTGTATAAAAGTTGGAGTGTTATGGTAAGGTTATATGAGGCATTGGTGAGGCCAAATTTAGAGTATTGTGTACAGTTTTGGTCACCTAGTTACAGGAAGGATGTAAATAAGGTTGAAAGAGTGCAGAGAAGGTTCACAAGGATGTTGCCGGGATATGAGAAGCTGAGTTACAGAGAGAGATTGAATAGGATGGGACTTTATTCCCTGGAGCGGAGAAGAATAAGGGGAGATTTGATCGAGGTGTGTAAGATTTTGATGGGTATAGATAGAGTGAATGCAAGTAGGCTTTTTCCACTGAGGCTCGGGGAGAAAAAAAACCAGAGGGCATGGGTTAAGGGTGAAAGGAGAAAGGTTTAAAGGGAATATTAGGGGGGGCTTCTTCACGCAGAAAGTGGTGGGAGTGTGGAATGAGCTGCCGGATAAAGTGGTAAATGCTTTTAACATTTAAGAAAAACTTGGACGGGTTCATGGATGAGAGGGGTGTGGAGGGATATGGTCCAAGTGCAGGTCAGTGGGACGAGGCAAAAAAATGGTTCGGCACAGACAAGAGGGGCCAAAAGGCCTGTTTCTGAGCTGTAATTTTCTGTGGTTCTGTGGAAACTCGTGATGTGACCAGTCACACAGATTTATTTTCAGAGTAAGAATCTAACATGAGACCAAAGGTTGCGATGCATCACCCTCTTTATTTCACAGTGAGAATACATTCCCAGCAGTTCGAGAAACAAAAGACAAACAAAGACGCCAGGGGGATTAGCAGGATAAATACATAGGTTTCAATTATATAGTGAGAGCACCCCTGTCTGTTTGTTCTCCTTACCCAAGGATGGATGAACGTAGTTTCGAGGGACAGCAATGCTGGTTTATCAGACAGGTTACTCACTGGAGGGACAGTGTGGGAAGGGGGAGGTTAGGGTGGAGATCAGCCGTGATCTTATGGACTGGTGCAGCAGGTTTGAAGAGCTTCTGTTTTTATTTAACTTGGGAAACACAAAGGGCTGGATTTTACATCCTCGCTCAGATGAGATCGTAAAATCCTGCCCGAGGCACACGGAGATTTCCGTTCTGCGAGCCTCACCCACCCCGGAATTGCTGAAATTCCAACCAAAGAGTTACAACCCCAGGTGACAACAAAAGTTTGTCTATCACAGCACTGCGTGGGGGGATGTTGAACTGAACCCATTGTTGCCATCTAGAAGGACAAGGACAGGAGACATGTGGGAACCCCACCCCCTGGATATTCCCCGAAAAGTCTCTCGGGATTATGACTTGGAGATATATCGCTGTTCCTGCACTGCCATTTGGTCAGGATACCGGAACTCCCTCCCTGACAGCACTGTGGGTGAACTATGGACTGCAGGAGTTTCAGAAAGCAGTTCAGCACCACATTCTCCAAGACAGTTAAGGGTGGTGATAAATGCCGGCCCAGCCAGTGACGCACACATCCTATCGATCAATCTAAACAGACTGGACATCTGGGAAGAACCATTGTTTCGAATGACTGAACTAAACAAACAATGGAAACAGTGTCTGTAAATGAGGAAGAAATGTTCCCTGTTGATGATAATGGAGCTGAATAATTTGGAATAAAGTCTCAATGCTGCAGTGTGTGTGGGAGTCAGAAATTACTAACCTCCAGTCGAGGGCAATATTTCTAAACAGGCTCACAGAGATTTGGAGATGGGGCATTGGTGGAATTGTACAAAATCCCAACTCTGACACATTGACATAATCTGTCTGATGAACATTCATTGCATTCCCTCCAAGGTCAGTCTATCCTGTCTCAGGTAAGGAGACCAAAACTACGCTCAATATTCCAGCTTAAACCCAATATGTACTTAGCGGAAAGTTAGACAGTTTTAGAATTGAGTTAAGCACATCTCACTGTTCAATGTCTGCAAAGGTAGCAGAACCTTCCAGAAAACCATCATTCTCCAGTCTTTAGAAACCCTATTTCCATTGGGCCATTAGTGTTGTAAAAAGCAATGTCAAAATAGCTCCTATCAAAATTTCGGTTGTCTTGTTCCAAGTCCTTCAGGAATTCAGTCACAAGTTCTGGATGTTGTTCTACCTCAACTTTCTGGACAAAAGCCCTGCAACAGAGTGAGGAGGATCAAATATTAATTTTCTTTCTCCTGACAAAACCTGTTTGGAAAGCAAGTAGGTTGTCAGGATGATGGGACCAGGAGTTGGTCATTCAGCCCATTGAGCAGCCTCCAGCATTCAGTTAGTCCCCAGCTGCAGTAACATCATAGAGAAGCGAGCCGAATGGGCAGACAAGCGGCAGATGGAGTTTAATGCACAGAAATGGGAGCTGATGCATCTTACAGAAGAAAGGATGGAGAGAGTCAATATAAAATTAATCGGCGGAATTCACCCCATTAGACACAACAGTCATAATTCTCTGATTTCGTACACTCCTGCCGGCGAGAATGGAGAATTTGGCACTTAGCCAAATCTCCATTCAGAGCAGCAGGACTGGAGAACCCCAGCTGTGGGCAATGTTGGAGAATTCTGGCCAATGTTCTGTGCTGGAGGGGCAGGAACGTGGAGATTCCTGTTGCGGCAGCCAGTGGGAAAACACGGGAAATCTTCCAGCCGTCCTCACTAACTTTGCACTCAGGTGTTTCTGGCTGTCCTCAGTGTCAGGACAAGCCTGGGTGGCATGTTTCCTGTCGTCATAGCCAGCTGCTGTATTTAAATGCCACCAAAAAACTCCACTCTCAGCAGTGTTTGGTCAAGGTGTCGTCACGAGAGGCAATGTGGCATAGGCACACGCTGCCAATACCATCAGTGCCAACTGGGGGCAGAGATGTTGAGTAACTCAGTGCCGAACGAGCATGAACGAGCTCATTCACTCCATCAGGATAAACCTCAGCCATGGACACACAATCCACACAGACTCCAAAATGGCAGTGCCTAAGGGCCAGTGGTAATAGGAGGGGACAAGTTCAGCCGAGCTCACAGGGTCTCGGAGGACAGCTGAGGAAGAGGCACCAGTCTGACCTGGACCTGGTATTACACAGAAACATCGAAATTAGAAGCAGGAGTAGGCCTTTCGGCTCTGGCATTCATTTTGATCAGAGCCGATCATCAAATTTAACATCCAGATCCCCCTTTTGCGCACCCTCCCCCCCCCACCCCCCCCACCCCCCACACCCCCACCCCTCCCCCCCACCCCCACCCCCCTCCCTCCCAATATCCCTTGTTCCCTTTAGCCCCAAGAGTAAAACCTAATTTCTTCTTGAATGTTTTGGTCTCAACTACATTCTGTGATAATGAATTCCACACATTCAGCCCTCTGGGTGAAGAAATTTCTCCTCACCTCAGTCCTAAAAGGTTGTCTCCTTATCCTCCCCGAGGGTGGCATGGTGGCTCAGTGGTTAGCACTGCTGTCTCATAGCGCCAGGGACCCGGGTTCGATTACTGGCTTGGGTCACTGGCTGTGTGGAGTGCATAGGTTCTCCCAGTGTATGCGCAATAATAAATAAACTTAAAAACAAACTATGACCCCGAGTTCTGGACTCCCCTGCCATCAGGAACGTTCTTTCTGAATCTACCCTGTTTAATCCTGTTAGAATTTTATAAGTTTCCATGAGATCCCCTCTCACTCTTCTAAACTCCAGTGAATATAATCCTAACTGACTTAGTCTCTCCTCATATGACAGCCCTGCCATCTCAGGAATCAGCCTGGTAAACCTTCGCTGTACTCCCTCTGTACCAAAGACATCCGTCCTCAGATAAGGACACCAAACTGCTCAGGATACTCCAGCTGTGGCCTCGCCAACGCCCTATACAGTTGCAGCAAAATATCCCTATTCCTAAACTCAAATCCTCTCGCTATGAAGGCCAACATACCATTTACCTACTTTACTGTCTGCTGCACCTACGTTTAGCGACTGATGCATGAGGACACCAGGTCTCCCTGAGTATCCACCCCTCTCAGTTTACACCCATTCAAATAACAATCTGCCTTCCAATTTTTGCTACCAAAGTGGATTTGTCCCCATTATACTGCATGCATATGCCCACTCACTCAGCCTGTCCAAATCACACTGAAGCATCTCTGCATCCTTCTCACAGCTCACCCTCCCACCCAACTTTGCATCATCTGCAAATTTGGAGATAATACATTTAGTTCCCTCTTCCATACCATTAATATATAATGTGAACAGTTGGGGTGCGAGCATAGATCCCTGCGGAACCCCACTCATCATTGCCTGCCAATTTGATAAAGATGCGAGGTGATGCATTTTGGCAGATTGAACCAGGACAGGACTTAGTTAATGGTAGGGCATTGGGGAGAGTTACAGAACAAAGAGATCTCGGTGTACATGTTCATAGCTCCGTGAAAGTGGAGTCACAGGTGGACAGAGTGGTGAAGGAAGCATTCGGCATGCTTGGTTTCATCGGTCAGAACATTGAATACAGGAGTTGGAATGTCTTGTTGAAGTTGTACAAGACATTGTTAAGGCCACACTTGGAATACTGTGTGCAATTCTGGTCCCCCTATCATAGAAAGGATATTATCAAAGTGGAATGCGTGCAGAAAAGATTTACTTGGATGCTGCCGGGACTTGATGGATTGAGTTATAAGGAGAGGCTGGATAGACTGGGACTTTTTTCTCTGGAGCATAGGAGGCTGAGGGGTGATCTTATAGAGGTCTGTAAAATAATGATGGGCATAGATCAGCTCGATAGTCAATATCTTTTCCCAAAGGTAGGGAGTCTAAAACTAGAGGGCATAGGTTTAAGGTGAGAGGGGAGAGATACAAAAGTGTCCAGAGGGGCAATTTTTTCACACAGAGGGCGGTGAGTGTCTGGAACAAACTGCCAGAGGGAGTAGTCGCGGTGGGTACAATTTTGTCTTTTAAAAAGCATTTAGATAGTTACATGGGTACGATGGGTATAGAGGGATATGGGCCAAATGTGGGCAATTGGGATTAGCTTAGTGGTTTCAAAAAAAAGGGTGGCATGGACATGTTGGGCCGAAGGGCCTGTTTCCATGCTGTAAACCTCTATGACCCTATGACTCTATGACCCATTTATGCCAACTCTTTGCTTCATAGAACATAGAATAGAACATAGAACAGTACAGCACAGAACAGGCCCTTCGGCCCACAATGTTGTGCCAAGCTTTATCTGAAACCAAGATCAAGCTATCCCACTCCCTATCATCCTGGTGTGCTCCATGTGCCTATCCAATAACCGCTTAAATGTTCCTAAAGTGTCTGACTCCACTATCACTGCAGGCAGTCCATTCCACACCCCAACCACTCTCTACGTAAAGAACCTACCTCTGATATCCTTCCTGTATCTCCCACCACGAACCCTATAGTTATGCCCCTTGTAATAGCTCCATCCACCCGAGGAAATAGTCTTTGAACGTTCACTCTATCTATTCCCTTCATCATTTTATAAACCTCTATTAAGTCTCCCCTCAGCCTCCTCCGCTCCCCAGAGAACAGCCCTAGCTCCCTCAACCTTTCCTCATAAGACCTACCCTCCAAACCAGTCAGCATCCTGGTAAATCTCCTCTGCACTCTTTCCAGCACTTCCACATCCTTCCTATCTGCTAACCAGCTTTCAATCAATCTCAAGACATTATCTGCAATCCCATGTGCTTTATCTTTACACCGTGACTGCACGGTGAGTGCTGTTTGGGTGAGAGGAATGCTTTTGGAGTTGGGTGAACACAGGGAGTTGGGTGAAACAGGCAGCAGAGGCTACAAGCGAGAGTGCTGATTGGTAAGTGAGTGTTATTTTTTCTTTTAGCTCTTGACATTGTTGTTGTTGTTCACTACTAGAGAGTTTGTGTGTAATTTCTGTGGTTTATAGTTTGAAAAGGTTCTACTCGGTAATAACAAGGAGCAGAAAAGAAGGGCCCTCGAAAATTGGATATAATCTAAAACAAAGGGTCACTCAGAGGGTGGTGGGTGAGTGGAATCGGCTGCCGTCAATGGTGGTGGAGGCAAACTCGATAGGGTCTTTTAAGAGACTTCTGGATGAGTACATGGGACTTAAGCGGATTGAGGCCTATGTAGGCAGGGACATGACCGGCGCAACTTGTGGGCCGAAGGGCCTGTTTGTGCTGTAGCTTTTCTATGTTCTATGTTCTAAAACATCTTTCAAAAGTTTAATTTAAAGGGGTAAGACATGACAGGATTACTCCAAGCTGTGGTTTGCTCCTCTTGCTCCATGTGGGAGGCTGGGGACAGTTCCAGTCCCCTGGGTCAGCATGTGTACAGGAAGTGTCTCCAGCTACAGCTCCTGGAAACTCGAGTTTCAGAGCTGGAGCGGCGGCTGGAGACACTGTGGAGCATCCAAGAGTCAGAGAGTATCGTGGATAGCACGTATAGAGAGGGGGTCACACCACAGGCTGAGACTCCGCAGGCAGGAAGGGAATGGGTGACCACCAGACAGAGCAAGAGAGACAGGCAGGTAGTGCAGGAATCTCCTGTGACCATTCCCCTGCAGAACAGATATACCGCTTTGGATAAAGTTGAGGGAAATGACCTCTCCAGGGAAATCAGCAGCAGCCAAACTCATTGCATCATGGTTGGTTCTGCTGCAGAGGAGAGGGGTAAAAATTGTGCCAGTGAAATAGTTATAGGGGATTCAATTTTAAGGGGAATAGGCAGGCGTTTCTGTGGCCGCAAACGAGACTCCAGGATGGTCTGTTGCCTCCCTGGTGCCTGGGTCAAGGATGTCTCGGAGCGGCTGCAGGACATTCTGAAGGGAGAGGGCGAGCAGCCAGTGATCGTAGTACACATGGTACAAACGACACAGGTAAAAAAAGGGATGAGGTCCTAAAAGCAGAATACAGGGAGCGAGGAAGAAAGTTAAGAAATCGGACCTCAAAGGTAGTGATCTCAGGATTACTACCAGTGTCACGCGCGAGTCAGAGTAGAAATGAGAGGATATATCGGATAAATACGTGGCTGAAGAGATGGTGTCAGGGGGAGGATTTCAGATTCCTGGGACATTGGGACCGGTTCTGGGGGAGGTGGGGCCTGTTCAAATTAGACGGGTTACACCTGGGCAGGACTGGTACTGATGTCCTGGGAGGAGTGTTTGCTCGAACGGTTGGGGAGAGTTTAAACTAATATGTCAGGGGGATGGGAACCTATGTCAGGAGTCCAAGAAGGAGGGAGCAAGAACAAAATGTGGGGAGAATGTTCCAACTACATCAATAATCAGGAACAAAGTTAAAAGGAAGGAGAACTCAGGAGATGTTATTGATGGAAGTGTTAGAATTCAAAAAGAAAGGACAAAAACTAGCACAAGGGCACTTTATCTGAATGCTCGTAGCATTTGAAATAAGGTAAATGAGTTGACAGCACAATTCATTGCGAACGAGTATGATTTGGTGACCATTACAGAGACATGGTTGCAGCATGGTCACGACTGGCAGTTAAATACCAGGGGTATCAGACTGTTCGGAGGGATTGACAGAAAGGAAAGGGAGGTGGTGTAGCTCTGGTATTGCAGTTAGGGATCCTCTTGGAAGAAGCGATCACAGTATGGTTGAATTTAAAATACAGATGGAGCGTGAGAAGGGAAAATCCAATTCCAGTGTCTTGTGCTTAGACAAAGGAGACTACAAAGGGATGATGGAGGGGTTGGCTAAGGTAGACTGGGAGCAAAATCTTTATGGTGGAACAATTGAGGAACAGTGGAGGACTTTCAAAGCAATCTTTCACAGTGCTCAGCAAACGTATATATCAGTGATAAGGAAGGACTGGAGAAAAAGAGATAATCAGCCATGGATATCTAAGGAAATAAAGGAGTGTATCAGTCTGAAGGAAAATGCATCCAAAGAGGCAAAGATTAGTGGGAACCTGGAGGATTGGGAAGTCTTTAAAGGTCAGCAGAAAGCCACGAATAAAGCCATAAAGAAAAGTAACTTGGATTATGAGAGTAAACCAGCTCAGAATATAAAAACAGATCGCAAAAGTTTCTCCAAATATATAAAACAAAAAAGAGTGGCTAAAATAAACATTGGTCCTTTCAAGGATGAGAAGTGGGATGTAATAATTGGAAATGCAAAAATGGCTGAGGCATTGAACAGGTATTTTGTGTCGGTCTTCACAGTGGATAAGATAAAGGTGCATGGTGTTTCGGGTAATGCATTAGCATAGACAGAGGATTGGTTAACTAACAGAAAGCAAAGAGTGGGGGTAAATGGGTGTTTTTCTGGTTGGCGATCAGTGACTAGTGGTGTGCCTCAGGGATCAGTGTTGGGACCACAATTGTTACGATTTACATAGATGATTTGGAGTTGGGGACCAAGTGTAGTGTGTCAAAATTTGCAGATGACACTACGATGAGTGGCAGAGCAAAGTGTGCAGAGGACGCTGAAAGTCTGCAAAGGGATATATATAGTCTAAGCGAGTGGGCGAGGGTCTGGCAGATGGAGCACAATATTGGTAAATGTGAGGTCACCACTTTGGTAAGAATAACAGCAAAATGGACTATTATTTAAATGGTAAAAAATTGCAACATGCTGCTGTTCAGAGGGACCTGGGTGCCCATGTGCATGACTCACAAAAAGTTGGTTTGCAGGTGCAGCAGGTAATTAAGAAGGCAAATGGAATTTTGTCCTTCATTGCGAGAGGGATGGAGTTTAAAAACAGCAAGGTTATGTTGCAGCTGTATAAGGAGCTTGTGAGGCCACACCTGGAGTACTGTGTACAGTTTTGGTCTCCTTACTTGAGAAAGGATATACTGGCACTGGAGAGGGTGCAGAGGAGATGCACTAGGTTGATTCTGGAGACGAGAGGTTTGGCTTATGAGGAGAGACTGAGTAGACTGGGGCTGTACTCATTGGAATTCAGAAGAATGAGGGGAGATCTTATAGAAACATATAAGGTAATGAAGGGAAATAGATAAGATAGAAGCAGGGAAGTTGTTTCCACCAGCGGGTGAAACTAGAACCGGGGGCATAGCCTCAAAATAAGGAGAAGCAGATTTAGGACTGAGTTGAGGAGGAACCTCTTCGCACAAAGGGTTGTGAATCTGTGGAATTCCTTGCCCAGTGAAGCAGTTGAGGCTGCCTCATTGAATGTTTTTAAGGCAAGGATAGATAAATCTTTGAACTGTAAAGGAATTAAGGGTTATGGTGAGTGGGCGGGTAAGTGGAACTGAGTCCACGAAAAGATCAGCCATGATCTCATTGAATCGCACAACAGGCTCGAGGGGCCTGATGGCCTACTCCTGCTCCTAGTTCTTATGTTCTTATAGTCGCCTGTTACATGAGACCTCATCAAAAGATTTCAGAAAGTCTCAATAAACCACATCCACCAGTTCTCCCTGGTCAACTTTACGAGTAACATCCTCAAAAATTGAGGACTGAGTCCAGCCAGGTGATCTAAGCGTCAGTGGGGGAGCATTCTCGGAACAGTGACCATAATTCCATCAGTCTTAACTTACTTATGGAAAAGGATAAGAGTAGGTCGTGGGTGAAAGTACTAAATTGGGGGAAGGCTAACTATGATAAACATTGGCAGGAACTGGGGAGAGTAGATTAGCGTGGTTTCTTGAGGGTCATATGGAAATCTTTTTAAGGCCAGTTGATTCGAGTCCAGGACCAGCATGTTCCTTTGAAAATGAAGGATAAGGAAGCAAGATTCCCGAACCTTGGATGACAAGACAAATTGTGAGCTGAGTCAAAAATTAAAAGGCGGCATACTTAAAGTTGAGGAAACTGAAGAGAGACAGAGTCCTTGAAGAACAGAAAGAAAGCAGGAAAGAACTGAAACTAGAAAGTTTAAAATGGGCCATGAATGTCTGTGGCAAACAGGATTAAGGAAAATCCCAAGACATTATATGTGTATATAAGGGGTAAGAGGGCAGCTAGCGAAGGAATAGGTCCTCTCAAGGATGAAAGAGGGAGTGCGGAGCCGGAGAAAGTGGGTGAGATCCTGTACGAATACTTTGCATTGGTTTTCACAAAGGAGAAGGACATGGTGGATGGAGAGTCTAGGGAGGGGGTATGTTGACATCCTAGGGCATGTCAATATAGAAAAGGAGGTGTTGGGTGCTTTGAAAAGCATTAAGATAGACAAGTCCCCTGATGGTGTCGAGCCCAGAGGGAGGCAAGGGAGGAAATCGCTGGGGCCATGTATGAAATCTCTGTATCCTCTTTAGTTACAGGAGAGGTCCCAGAGGACTGGAGAATAACCAATGTTGCTCCTTTGTTTAAGAAAAGCAACAGCAAAAATCCAGCAAATTCCAGGCCTGTGAATCTTACATCAGTGGTTGGGAAATTATTGGAGAAAATTCTCAGGGACTTAGTGAAGTCCAGTAAAGGAGATCGTTGTACGATAATCTGGGAGTTTGAGTATCTTTGTCCTGAATATCAGTTGACCGTGTCTCCGAGTGCCAACACCTTTTTACAAATTTCCAATTTGCAAAAGTAAATTTGGGACAGGAACTGAAACAAATATTTGTCCTGAGGGGATCACCAGTTTCTTCCCGGTTTATAGAGGAACCAAATCCATATCATAGAAACCATTGAAACCCTACAGTGCAGAAACAGGCCATTCTGCCCATCGAGTCTGCACCGGCCACAATCCCACCCAGGCCCTACCCCCATATCCCTACACATTTACCCGCTAATCCCTCTGACCTACGCATCTCAGGACACTAAGGGGCAATTTTACCATGGCCAATCAACCTAACCCGCACATCTTTGGACTGTGGGAGGAAACCGGAGAACCCGGAGGAAACCCACGCAGACACGAGAAGAATGTGCAAACTCCACACAGACAGTGACCCAAGCCGGGAATCGAACCCAGGTCCCTGGAGCTGTGAAGCAGCAGTGCTAAGCACTGTGCTACCGTGCTGCCCTGAGTGACTCCATACTGCCGCTCCCCACTGGACCTGAGTAGCATGAATGGTGAGGTGCGACTGTCACCTCAAGAGGATACAGAGATGCTTCAGCGTGGTTTGGACAGGCGGGCATCTGCATGGCAGATGCAGTAGAAGGTGGATAAATGTGAGGTTATCCACTTTGGTCGCAATAATAGGAAGATTATTATTTGAATGGGTGTAAATTGAGGAAGGTGGATACTCAATGAGACCTTGGAATCTTCATGTATCAGTCGCTGAAAGTAAGCGCGCAGGTATAGCAGGCAGGAAAGAAGGCAAATAGTATGTTGGCCTTCATAGAGAGAGGATTTGAGGATAGGGAATGGATGTTTTGCTGCACACACACAGACAAGCACACACAAACGCACACACACACACACATGCACACACAAACGCACACACACACACACACATGCACACACAAACGCACACACACATGCACACACAAACGCACACACACACACACACACACACATGCACACACAAACGCACACACACACACATACACACACACACACACACACTCAGTAATTTCCGACTGGGGGATGGGTGAAGTGAAGGAGGGGGTAGGGGAATGAAGATGGCAAGACAGGGGGATGAAGGAGGTGGATGAGGGTGGAGGAGGAATACAGCGTGACGGTTGGGATGTGGGTGAGGGATTGGAGGTTGGGGGTGAGGGTATGGATGGGGGATTGATGGGGTGAGGGAAGGAGATGGGGGTTGGTGGGGGAATGGGGGGGTGAGGGATGGGGAAGGGATGGGAGGGGGATTGGAGGGTGAAATTTGGGGGTGAGGGATGGGGAGGGTGAGGAAATGGAGGCTGAGGGAGGCAGATGGGGCGGGGCATTGGAGAATAAGGGAATGGAGGCTGAGGGAGGGAGATGGGGTTGGGTATTGGAGAGTAAGGGAATGGAGGGTGAGGGAGGGAGATGGGGTTGGGTATTGGAGAGTAAGGGAATGGAGGGTGAGGGAGGGAGATGGGGTTGGGTATTGAAGAATAAGGGAATGGAGAATATGGGAGGGGGGATGGGGCAAAGGGGGATTAACAGCTCCGATCCTGTTTTCTGGAGCCGAGTCTGGGATCAATGGGTGCACACCTCCAAATACAACCCCCCCCCCCATGTGACAACCACTCAGACTAGCGCTCTCTCAGATACAACCTCCCAAACCTGAGACAGAACTACAACTCCCATCAGGCACTGTGAGCTGGCCCTCCCCCCCCCCGCCGACTCCAGACTGCCGCTCCCCACTGTACAGACACGCAGTGCCACAAGCACCATGGGTAATGTTGTTCTGAACAGCGATTGGGAAATTGCTGCCCCCTCCCTCCTCTGTGATTGGCTCAGCAAAGTGAGGTAAATCCTGGGGGGGATTTCAAAGTCGTTCTGACCTTGATTGACGGTGAGAGACTCACTCATCATTCTGGGCCCCCTATCGTTCAGGGCCCTGTGTCGATGCATGGTGCGTTTCATTGTAAATCCACCCCTGCCAATGTCCCATGTGACAGGATGAGTCTGTTACTCACTGTGTGACTCCGGGGTGAGTTATGTCGACACAAAAGCTGGCACAATGAAACATCAATCACATCCTGTCCCAACATTCCCTGTTCAGCAGGGAGGGTCAAAGTGCAGAAGAGCAATAGTCATAGGGGACTCCATCATCAGATAGGCGCTTCTGTGGTCGTGAAAGAGACTCCAGGATGGAGTGTTACCTCCCTGGTGCCAGGGTCCGGGATGTCACTGAACAGCTGCAGGGCATCCTGACAGGGGAGGGTGATAATGCAGAGGCCATGGTACATGTTGGTACCAATGACATGGGCAGAAAGAATTCAGGGAGTTAGGCAATAGAATAAAGAGCAAGACCTGTCGGTTTATAATCCCTGGATTACTCCCAGTGCCATGAGCGAGGGAGTACAGCAATCGGAGAATAGCACAGATGAATGCATTGCTTAAGAGTTGGTGCAAGAGGGAGGGTTTTAGATTCCTAGACCACTGGGACTGTTTTTGGGCAACATGGTACCTGTACAAGCGGGACGGTCTACACTTGAACCAGAGCGGAACTAACATCCTTGCTGGTGGGTTTGCTAGTGCTGCTGGGAAGAGTTTAAACTAGTTTGGCAGGGGGAGGGAACCCAGACTGTTAGCAAAACAGTATAACATAAAAAAGCAATCAGGTCAGAAGGAATACAGTGGGAGTAAGTTTCAAGGAAGTAAGACAAGGCTGGAGGGCCTCTACTTTAATGCCAGCAGTATTAAAGTTAAAACGGATGAGCTATGGGCGAGGATTGACACGTGTAATTATGGTATAATAGCCATCAGAGAGACGTGGCTGAGTAAGGGGCAGGATTGGCAGCTCAACGTCCCGGGATATAGAATCTTCAGGCGAGACCGAGGAGGGGGTAAAAGAGGAGGAGGCTCTCCATTATTAGTTTAGGATGCAGTTACTGCAGTCAGGAGAGATGATATCTTGGAGAGGGCATCAAAAGAAGCTTTGTGGGTTGAGTTTAAGAATAAAAAAGGACAGCGATGTTGCTCGGTGTTTATTATTATAGACCCCCAGGGTGTAAAAATAATAAGAGGGTAATTATATTAGGTGATTTCATCTTTCCCAACATTAATTGGGATAACCATCATGTTAAGGGCTTAGATGGAGTAGAGTTCTTAAAATGTGCAGGAAAACTTCTTAGGTCAACATGTTGAAGATCCAACAAGTGAGGGAGCTGTGCTGGACCTAATTCTGGGGAATGAAACCAGACAGGTGGTTGATGTGTTGGTGGGGGAACATTTTGGTGATAGCGACCACAACATGGCTCAATTCAAATTTGTTATGGACAAAGAAATTGAGTAAAAGTAAAGTGAAGCAAAGTTTATTTATTAGTCACAAGTAGTCTTACATTAACACTGCAATGAAATTACTGTGAAAATCCACTGACAAGTTGCAGAAAAAGGTTTTGGATTGGGGGAGAGTAGATTTTAACAAAAATAGGCAGGATCTGGCCAAGGTAGACTGGGATGGGTTACATGTGGGGAAATCTACAGGGGAGCATTGGGGGGTGTTCAAAGATGAAATGGGGAGAGTATAGTCCCAATATGTTCCCTCTCGGGGAATAGGAGGATGTAATAAACCCAGAGAAACATGGATGACCAGAGACATTCAGGATACGATGAGAAGGAAAGTGAGGGTTTTAACAAGTATAAGGGAAGTAAGTCTGCGGAGGCATTAGTGGAGTACAGAAAGTACAGGATGGAGCTGAAGAAATCAATTAGGAGAGCAAAGAGGGGACATGAGAAAGCTCTGGCTGGTAAAAGTAGGGAAAATCCTAAGATATTCTATAAGTATATCAATGGGAAGAGGATAACCAGGGAAAGAATAGGGCCTATTAAGGACAAAGGGGGAAATCTGTGGGTGGAGGCAGAAGACATCGGTAGGGTATTAAATGAAGATTTCACATCTGTCTCCACCCATGAGAATGAAGAGGTAGTTATGGAACTTGGGGAGAGACTGTGAGGCTCTAGAGAAAATTAACACAGGGAATGACAAGATATTGGAGGTATTGGCAGGCTTAAATGTGGACAAACCTCCAGGTTCGGATGAATTGCGTCCCAGGCTGTTGTGGGAGGCAGGGGAGGAAATTGCAGGGGCTCTGACCCAAATGTTTAGTTCCTCCCTGGCCACCGGGGAGATGAGATGTGGAGATGCCGGCGTTGGACTGGGGTAAGCGCAGTAAGAAGTCTCACACACCAGGTTAAAGTCCATGAAGAAGGGAAAGGGTTAATGTTTTTTTGTACTCAATGTATTTTGTGCCTAAAAGGTTGAACTTTGTACCTGGAATTTATCATAAACATAACCCTTCCTTATGGCTAGCCTCCCCTTTGTTTATATTGCTCCTGGTAGTAATATAAGCCATTTGTTCATGTCTTTCATCTTTTACTTTTAGTATAAGCCATTTGTTCATGGTTCCCTTGCTTGTTTGTATCATTCTGATAAAACAGACAGTTAAATGTAGATGTAGGGTGGTAAGTCTTTCTTTCTCGTAGGCTTGTGTATGATTTAAACAAAGGAAGCAAATGGTAGAGTGCGAGAATGGCCGTTTGAAGGAGGACTCCCACTGGGACAACTGCACTCATACTCAGTCACCTCAAAGGAAAAGCTGCGGGAAGAGCAGGGGACCAGAGGTGACACCTTGACTGCAACGACCAGGAGAATTGTGCTTTATGACCCAAGGATACCAGGTGGTCTCTAACCATGATCCAGAGACTATCAGAAGCTCTTAAAGGAACTATAATTTATGATCAAGGACTGTTAACTGGACTTTGCTTTATGGCTTGTATTGGGAACCCTGATGTATAAATATCCACGCTTCTTGTGTTCAAAGAGAACTTTGGCTTCCGCTTTCAAGGGGTCAAGTTCTCCCATACGCTTGTGAGAATAAAGCCTGACTGTATTTTGACTCATACCAGCCTCAAGAGGTATAATTTCCGACTTCAGTCCAACAGGTTTATTTGGTAGCACAAGCCACAAGCTTTCGGAGCACTGCTCCTTCATCAGGTGAGTGGAATTTGTGTTCACAAAGATGGATGCCAGAGGACTGGAGAATAGCATGTGGTCCTACTATTGAAGAAAGGTTGCAGAGACAAACCAGGGAACTACAGACCAGTGAGTCTCATGTCTGTTTTGGGAAACTACTGGAGAAAATTCTGAAGGAGAGAATCTATCTCCATTTGGAGAGGCAAGGTTTGATCAGGGATAGTCAGCATGGTTTTGTCAGAGGGAGGTCATTTGTCAGGGGAGCTAGAAGAGTTGACTAGGATCAAGGAACTAATTGATGGGGTGGAGGATGCAGGGGTAAGGGGAATTACAAAATTAATGGTAGAGGAGAGGGTGCAAGTGAATGAAGGCGGTAATTTAGATAAGGGAGTAGAGGGAGAGGGTGTTCGCGACTCATCAAAGCGGGTCCAGATAAAAGCTGGAATAAGGACACTTTGCCTGAATGCACGAAGCATTCGGAACAAGGTAAATGAGTTGATGGTGCAAATCAGCACGAGTGGGTACGATCTAGTGGCCATTACAGAAACATGGCTGAAAGGTGACCAGGACTGGGAGATGAATATCCAGGGGTATCAGGCGTTTAGGAAGAATAGACAGGAAGGAAAAGGTGGTGGGGTCGCGCTATTAATAAGAGATAATATCAGGGTAGTACTGAGGGATGACATAGGCTCTGAGGAACAAAACGTGGAATCATTATGGGTAGAGATGAGGAATAGTAGAGGGAGAAAGACACTAGTAGGTGTGGTATATAGGCCCCCAAATAATAATGTTGAGGTAGGGAGGGCTATAAACAAGCAGATAAGGGATGCGTGTAAAAACGGAACGGCAATAATCATGGGGGACTTCAACATGCACATTGACTGGCAGACTCAAGTCGGTAAGGGTGGAATGGGGGAAGAGTTCTTAGAATGCTGTCGGGATAGTTTCCTTGAACAGCATGTTACGGAACCGACGAGGGAACGAGCTATTTTGGATCTGGTATTGTGTAACGAGGTAGGTAGAATTAAGGATCTTATTGTGAAGGACCCTCTTGGGTCTAGTGACCACAATATGGTTGAATTTCTGATTCAGATGGAAGAGGAGAAAGTTTGGTCCCAAACCAGTGTCCTCTGTTTGAACAGAGGGAAATATGATAGGATGAGGGATGAATTGGCTAAGGTAGACTGGGAGAGCAGGCTGGCAGGTAGGATAGCTGAGGAACAGTGGAGGATTTTTAAGGAGATCCTTTTCAGTTCTCAGCAAAAATATATTCCAGCAAAAAACAAGGATTGTAAGAAAAGGGAGAACCAGCCGTGGATAACGAAGGAAATAAAGGAGAGTATTAAAATAAAAACAGCTGCGTACAGAGTGGCCAAAAATAGTGGAGAAACAAGTGATTGGGAAAAATTTAAGAAACAACAAAGAGAGACTAAGAAAGCGATAAAGAAAGGAAGGATAGACTATGAAGCTCGGCTAGCAATTAATATAAAAAATAATAGTAAAAGTTTTTATAAATATATAAAAAGGAATAGAGTGGCTAGAGTGAATGTTGGACCCTTGGAGGACGAGAGGGGGGAGTTAATAGTGGGAAATGAGGATATGGTTGAGTCTTTAAATAAATTTTTTGTGTCGGTCTTCACGGTGGAGGACACAAATAGTTTGCCAAATATTAACGATAGAGGGTTGGCAGCAGGAGAAATACTTAATACAATTAATGTTACCAGAGAGGCAGTGCTGGGTAGACTAATGGGACTGAAGGTGGATAAGTCCCCGGTTCCGGATGGAATGCATCCCAGGGTATTGAAAGAAATGTCAGAGGTAATAGTGGATGCGTTAGTGATTATTTATCAAAACTCGTTGCATTCTGGGGTAGTGCCGGTTGATTGGAAAACGGCCAATGTTACGCCGCTGTTTAAAAAAGGAAGGAGACAAAAGGCGGGTAACTATAGGCCGGTCAGCTTAACGTCTGTAGTAGGGAAAATGCTGGAATCCATTATTAAAGAGGAGATAGCAGGGCATCTGGATAGAAATGGTTCGATCAATCAGACGCAGCATGGATTCATGAGGGGAAAGTCGTGCTTGACGAACATGTTGGATTTTTATGAAGATGTGACTAGGGCGGTTGATGGAGGAGAACCGGTGGATGCGGTGTTTTTGAATTTCCAAAAGGCGTTTGATAAGGTGCCCCATAAAAGGCTACTGAAGAAGATTAGGGCACACGGAGTTGGGGGTAGTGTGTTAAAGTGGATTGGGGACTGGCTATCCGACAGGAAGCAAAGAGTCGGAATAAATGGGTGTTTTTCCGGTTGGAGGAAGGTAACTAGTGGCGTGCCGCAGGGATCGGTACTCGGGCCGCAACTATTTACCATTTATATCGATGATCTGGAGGAGGGGACGGAGTGTAGGGTAACGAAGTTTGCAGACGACACAAAGATAAGTGGAAAAGTGAATCGTGTGGAGGACGGAGAAGATCTGCAGAGAGATTTGGACAGGCTGAGTGAGTGGGCGAGGATATGGCAAATGGAGTATAACGTTGAGAAATGCGAGGTTATACACTTTGGAGGAAATAATAACAAATGGGATTACTATCTCAATGGAAACAAATTAAAACATGCTACCGTGCAAAGGGACCTGGGGGTCCTTGTGCATGAGACGCAAAAGCCCAGTCTGCAGGTACAGCAGGTGATCAAGAAGGCAAATGGGATGTTGGCCTATATTGCGAAGGGGATAGAATATAAAAGCAGGGATGTCTTGATGCACCTGTACAGGGCATTGGTGAGGCCGCAGCTGGAATACTGTGTGCAGTATTGGTCCCCTTATATGAGGAAGGATATATTGGCATTGGAGGGAGTGCAGAGAAGGTTCACCAGGTTGATACCGGAGATGAGGGGTTTGGATTATGAGGAGAGGCTGAGGAGATTGGGTTTGTACTCGTTGGAGTTTAGAAGGATGAGGGGGGATCTTATGGAGACTTATAAGATAATGCGGGGGCTGGATAGGGTGGAGGCAGAGAGATTCTTTCCACTTAGTAAGGAAGTTAAAACTAGAGGACACAGCCTCAAAATAAAGGGGGGTCGGTTTAAGACAGAGTTGAGGAGGAACTTCTTCTCCCAGAGGGTGGTGAATCTCTGGAATTCTCTGCCCACTGAGGTGGTGGAGGCTACCTCGCTGAATATGTTTAAAGCGCGGATGGATGGATTCCTGATCGGTAAGGGAATTAAGGGTTATGGGGATCAGGCGGGTAAGTGGTACTGATCCACGTCAGATCAGCCATGATCTTATTGAATGGCGGGGCAGGCTCGAGGGGCTAGATGGCCTACTCCTGCTCCTATTTCTTATGTTCTTATGTTCTTATTTGTGGTTGATGTCATTTACATGGAGTTCAGTTTGACAAAATCCCACATGGGAGACTTATTAAGAAGGTGAATGCACATGGGATGCTGTGTGATCTGAAAAGGTGGATTCATAATTGGCTGAGCGGTAGGAGACAGAGGGTGGTGACAGACGGCTGCTTTAGTGACTGGAGGCCAGTGACGTACCACAGGGATCCATGCTGGGCCCCTTGTTGTTCGTCATTTATATAAATGACATAGATGACTACGTGGGGGGTGGGATCAGAAAGTTTGCCGATGACACAAAGATTGGCCGGGTGGTTAACAGTGCGGCTCAGTGTCTTAGGTTACAGGAAGATAGAGACGAGATGGTGAAATGGGCGGATAAGTGGCAGATGGAAATTAACCCTGAAAAGTGTGAGGTGATGCACTTTGGAAGGAGTAATTTGACAAGGAAGTATACGATGACAGGTCTGACACTGGGAAGTTCCGAAGAACAAAGGGACCTTTGTGTGTTTGTCCATAGATCTCTGAAGGTGGAAAGGCAGGTAAATAGGGTGGTGAAAAAGGCATGTGGCACACTCACCTTTATCAATCGGGGTTGGTTACAAAAGCAGAGAGATCATGATGGAGTTGTATAGAACTTTGGTGAGGCCACAGCTGGAGTACCGTGTGCAGTTCTGGTCGCCACATTGTAGGAAGGATGTGATTGCACTGGAAGGGGTGCAGAGGAGATTCACCAGGATGCTGCCTGGGATGGAACATTTAAGTTATGAAGAGAGGTTGGATAGGCTTGGGTTGTTTTCGTTGGAGCAGAGAAGACTGAGGGGGACCTGATTGAGGTGTTCAAGATTATGAGGGGCATGGACAGGGTGAATAGGGTGCAGCTGTTCCCCTTAGTTGAAGGGTCAGTTAGGAGGGGACACAAGTTAAAAGTGAGGGTGGGAGGGTGGGGGGATTTGAGGAAACATTTTTACCCAGTGGGTGGTGACGGTCTGGAATGCGCTGCCTGGGAGGGTGGTGGAGGCGGGATGCCTCACATCCTTTAAAAAGTACCTGGACGAGTACTTGGCACGTCATAACATTCAAGGCTGCGGGCCAAATGCTGGCAAGTGGGACTGGTGGGTAGGACAGGGCCTTACATGTGTCGGTAGAGACTCGGTGGGTCGAAGGTCCTCTTCTGCACTGTAGTATTCTGTGATTCTGTGAATATATCAGGAACTAAACTCACCTGACAAAGTACGAACAGTCATATTTTGATCGTACATTAACTTCTTGATCTGTCGGTTCAGGGGGGTTGTTGACTTCAGGAGCTATTGGAATATATACTCTGAATCTTGGTAACAGTTTGCCACTATCCAACCTTCCAGAAATTCCCCAAGGTGCAGTGAGAGGAATAATTGTACCTGTGGACAGAGAAACACACTGTTACAGCATTTAATCAGGTGATATCTGGGGCATTGCTTATGATGAGTCAGAAGACTTTCTCAGAAGATTAAGGAAATTTGGCATGTCAGCTATGACTCTCACCAACTTCTACAGATGCACAACAGAAAGCATTGTTTCTGGTTGTGTCACAGCTTGGTATGGCTCCTGTTCTGCCGAAGACCGCAAGGAACTACAAAACGTCGTGAATGTAGCCCAATCCATCACGCAAACCAGCCTCCCATCCATTAACTCTGTCTACACTTCCGGCTGCCTCGGCAAAGCAGCCAGCATAATTAAGGACCCCATGCACCCTGGACATTCTCTCTTCTGCCTTCTTCCATTGGGAAAAAGATACAAAAGTCTGAGGTCACGTACCAACCGACTCAAGAACAGCTTCTTCCCTGCTGTGGTCAGACTTTTGAATGGACTTATTTTGCATTAAGTTGATCTTTCTCTACACCCGAGCTATGACTGTAACACTACATTCTGTACTCTCTCGTTTCCTTCTCTATAAACAGTATGCTTTCTGTATAGCGCGCGAGAAACAATACCTTTCACTGTATGGTAATACATGTGACAATAAATCAAATTACCCCCTGGCAGAAGAAGTTCCTCCTCAACTCTGTTCTAAATTGACTCCCCCGTATTTTGAGGCTAGTTCTTGTTTCCATTGTAAGTGGAAATAACCTTGCTGCTTCTACCCTGTCTCGCCCCTTCATTATCTTATATCTCTATAAGATCTCCCCTCAACTTTCTAAACTCCAATGAGTACAGGCCCAGTCTACTCAATCTCTCCTCATAAGCTAACCCCCTCATCTCCGGAATCAACCTGGTGAACCTTCTCTGTACCCCCTCCAAAGCTAATATATCCTTTCTTAAATAAGGGGACCAAAATTGTACACAGTACTCTAGGGGCGGTCTCACCAGTACCCAATACAGTTGCTGCATGACCTCCCTGCTTTTATACTCCATCCCTCTCGCGATAAAGGCCAACATTTCATTTGCCTTCTTGATTACCTGCTGTACCTGCAAACTGAGTTTTTGTGATTCATGCACAAGGACCCCCAGGTCCCTCTGCACAGTACCATGTTGTAATTTTTCACCGTTTAAATAATAGTCCATTTCACTATTATTCCTTCCAAAGTGGATAACCTCACACTTACCGACGTTATACTCCATCTGCCAGATCCTTAGCCTATCCAAATCTCTTAGAAATCTTAGAAATCTTAGAAACCCTACAGCACAGAAAGAGGCCATTCGGCCCATCGAGTCTGCACTGACCACAGTCCCACCCAGGCCCTACCCCCATATTCCTACATGTTTACCCACTAATCCGTCTAACCTACGCATCCCAGGACTCTAAGGGCAATTTTAGCATGGCCAATCAACCTAACCCGCACATCTTTGGACTGTGGGAGGAAACCGGAGCACCCGGAGGAAACCCACGCAGACACAAGGAGAATGTCCAAACTCCACACAGACAGTGACCCAAGCCGGGAAATGAACCCAGGTCGCTGGAGCTGTGAAGCAGCAGTGCTAACCACTGTGCTACCGTGCCTCTCTGCAGACTCTCTGTGTCCTCCTCCAGATCGTCTATGTATATGGTAAATATGTATATATTTATGTATATGGTAAATAGTTATGTATATGTATATGGTAAATAGTTGAGGCCCCAGCACCGATCCCTGCGGCACGCCACGAGACACTGATTGCCACCCACTTATTCCGACTCTCTGCTTTCTGTGAGATAGCCAATCGTCAATCTACGCTAACATTTTACCCCCAACTCTGTGTACCTTTATCTTATGCAGCAACCTTTTGAGAGGCACCTTATCAAAGGCCTTCTGGAAATTTAAGTACACCACATCCACCGGTTCCCCTCTGTCAATCGCACTGCTGAGTAAAATAAGGGCCCATGGTATTCGAGGCAAGGTACTAACATGGATTGACGATTGGCTGTCAGACAGGAGGCAGAGAGTTGGGATAAAAGGTTCTTTCTCAGAATGGCAACCGGTGACAAGTGGTGTCCCGCAGGGTTCAGTGTTGGGGCCACAGCTGTTCTCTTTATATATTAACGATCTAGATGATGGGACTGGGGGCATTCTGGCCAAGTTTGCCGATGATACAAAGATAGGTGGAGGGGCAGGTAGTATTGAGGAGGTGGGGAGGCTGCAGAAAGATTTAGACAGTTTAGGAGAGTGGTCCAAGAAGTGGCTGATGAAATTCAACGTGGGCAAGTGCGAGGTCTTGCACTTTGGAAAAAAGAATAGAGGCATGGACTATTTTCTAAACGGTGACAAAATTCATAATGCTAAAGTGCAAAGGGACTTGGGAGTCCTAGTCCAGGATTCTCTAAAGGTAAACTTGCAGGTTGAGTCCGTAATTAAGAAAGCAAATGTAATGTTGTCATTTATCTCAAGAGGCTTGGAATACAAAAGCAGGGATGTACTTCTGAGGCTTTATAAAGCACTGGTTAGGCCCCATTTGGAGTACTGTGAGCAATTTTGGGCCCCACACCTCAGGAAGGACATACTGGCACTGGAGCGGGTCCAGCGGAGATTCACACGGATGATCCCAGGAATGGTAGGCCTGACATACGATGAACGTCTGAGGATCGTGGGATTATATTCATTGGAGTTTAGGAGGTTGAGGGGAGATCTAATAGAAACTTACAAGATAATGAACGGCTTAGATAGGATGGACGTAGGGAAGTTGTTTCCATTAGCAGGGGAGACTAGGACGCGGGGGCACAGCCTTAGAATAAAAGGGAGTCACTTTAGAACAGAGATGAGGAGAAATTTCTTCAGCCAGAGGGTGGTAGGTCTGTGGAATTCATTGCCACAGAGGGCTGTGGAGGCCGAGACGTTGAGCGTCTTCAAGACAGAAATTGATAAATTCTTGATTTCTCGAGGAATTAAGGGCTATGGGGAGAGAGCGGGTAAATGGAGTTGAAATCAACCATGATTGAATGGTGGAGTGGATTCGATGGGCCGAATGGCCTTACTTCCGCTCCTATGTCTTATGGTCTTACGGTCTTATTATATCCTCAAACAATTCCAGTAAATTAGTCAAACATGACTTTCCCTTCATGAATCCATGCTGCGTCTGCTTGATTGAACCATTCTTTTCCAGGTGTCCTGCTATTTCTTCCTTAATGATAGATTCCAGCATTTTCCCAACTACGGATGTTAAACTAACCGGCCTGTAGTTACCTACCTTTTGTTGACCTCCTTTTTTAAACAGTGGCGTCACATTAGCTGTTTTCCAATCAGCTGGCACCTCCCCAGAGTCCAGTGAATTTTGATAAATTCCAACTAATGCATTTGCTGTTACTTCTGCCGTTTCTTTTAGTACCCTGGGATGCATTCCATTCGGACCAGGGGACTTGTCTATCTTTAATCCCATTAGCTGACCCAGCACTACCTCTTTAGTCATAGTGATCATTTTAAGGTCCTCACCCCCAACAGTCCCACGACTGTTAATTATTGGTATGCTATTTATGTCTTCCACTGTGAAGACCGACACAAAAAACTTGTTTAAGGCCTCGGCCATTTCCTCATTTCCTATTATTAAATCCCCCTTCTCATCTTCTAAGGGACCAACATTTACTTTAGCCACTCTTTTCCGTTTTATATATTTGTAAAAGCTTTTACTGTCAGTTTTTATATTTTGTGCTAGTTTACTTTCATAATCTATCTTTCCTTTCTTTATTGCTTTCTTAGTAGTTCTTTGTTGTTTTTTAAAGCCTTCCCAATCTTCGAGTTCCCCACTAATTTTGGTCACTCTGTATGCATTGGTTTTTAATTTGATACTCTCCTTTATTTCCTTAGTTATCCATGGCTGGTTATCCCTTTTCTTACATTCCTTCTTTTTCACTGGAATATATTTTTCCTGAGTACTGAGAAAAATCTCCTTCAAAATCCTCCACTGTTCCTCAACTGTCCCACCAATTAGTCTGTGTTCCCAGTCTACATTAGCCAATTCCGCCCTCATCCGATTGTAATCCCCCTTGTTCAAGCAGAGGACACTGGTTTGGGACCCTACTTTCTCACCCTCCATCTGTATTAGAAATTCAACCATATTGTGATCACTCATTCTAAGAGGATCCCTCACAAGGAGATCATTAATTTTACCTGTCTCATTACACAGGACCAGATCCAAGATAGCTTGCTCCCTCGTAGGTTCTGTAACATACTGTTCGAGTAAACTATCGCGACAGCATTCTAAGAACTCTTCCTCAAGTCCACCGCGTCCGACTTGAGTTGACCAATCAATATGGAGGTTAAAATCCCCCATGATTATTGCTGTTCCATTTTTACATGCATCTGTTATTTGTTTGTTTATAGCCCGCCCCACCTTGAAGTTATTATTTGGGGGCCTATAGACTACGCCCACCAGTGACTTTTTCCCCTTACTATTCCTTATCTCCACCCACATTGATTCCACATTTTGCTCCTTCGAGCCTATATCGTCTCTCACTACCGCCCTGATGTTATCTTTAATTAACAGAGCTGCCCCACCTCCTTTTCCTTCCTGTCTATCCTTCCGAATTGTCTGATACCCCTGGATATTTAGTTCCCAGTCCTGGTCACCTTGCAACCACGTTTCTGTAATGGCCACGAGATCATACCCATTTGTACTTATTTGTACCGTCAACTCATTCACTTTGTTTCGAATGCTATGTGCATTCAGGTAAAGTGTCTTTATGTTAGTCTTTCATACCTGGACCTGATTTGTTAGTGCATTCCTTTGTTTGCATGCTCTGTCCCTTCCTGTCACAGACTGGTTATTCTTCCCCAGACCATCTCCTTGCACTGTGTTGAACACCTCCCTTCTCATGCTTGTCACCTTTTTTACTCTGCCTGAGGTTAGATTCCTGCCACCTTCTATACTCTCTGTTCTATTACGTGGTCTGGAAACTTTACTAACCTCTCCTGAGCCCTCGGCTCCTTTAACTAGTTGAAAGTCCTCATCATTAACCTGCACTCTACCCTCTCCTTTACCTTTGATTTTCTAATTCTCCATACAACTGAACCCTCCCCCCCACTATTTAGTTTAAAGCCCTATCGACAACCCTAGTTATACGATTCGCCAGGACTCTGGTCCCAGCACGATCCAGATGAATACCATCCCATCAGAACAGGTCCCCTCTTCCCCAATACTGGTGCCAATGTCCCATGAATTCAAACCCATTCCTCCCACACCAATCTTTGAGCCACGCATTTACCTCCTTAATCTTATTGACCCTGTGCCAATTAGCTCGTGGCTCAGGTAGTAATCCAGAGATTATTACCTTTTTGCTTCTGCTTTTTAATTTAGCTCCGAGCTTTTCATATTCCCTCAACAGAACCTCTGTTCCTGTTCTACCTATGTCGTTGGTACCTACGTGGACCACGACAACTGGATTTCTACCCTCCCACTCCAAGTTCCTCTGCAGCCCAGATGAGATATCCTGAACCTGAGCACCAGGCAGGCAACACAACCTTCGGGATTCTCGATCCTGGTCACAGAGAACAGTGTCAATGCCCCTAACTATACTATCCCCAATTACGACTACATTTCTTTTTTCTCCACCGACTTGAACGGCTCCCTGTACCATGGTGATGTGGTCAGTTTGCTCATCCTCCCTGCAGTCCCCGTTCCCGTCCACACAGGGAGCGATGCTGCCTCTCCACTGCAGGTCGGAACCTGGTCATAAGAACATAGAACTAGGAGTAGGAGTAGGCCATCTGGCCCCTCGAGCCTGTTCTGCCATTCAATAAGATGGCTGATCTTTAAATGGACTCCGCTCCACTTACCCGCCCGCTCACCATAACTCTTAATTCCTTTCCTGTTCAAAAATTTATCTATCCTTGCCTTAAAAACATTCAATGAGGTAGCATCAACTGTTTCACTGGGCAGGGAATTCCACAGATTCACAACCCTTTGGCTGATGAAGTTTCTCCTCAACTCAGTCCGAAATCTGCTCCCACTTACTTTGAGGCCATACCCCCAGTTATAGTTTCACCTGCCAGTGGAGACAATCTCCTTGCTTCTATCTCATCGAATCCCATCATAATTTGAAATGCTTCTCTAAGATCTCCTTTCATTCAAATACCCTGCCCCAAAGAACAAAGAACAAAGAATAGTGCAGCACACGAAACAGGCCCTTCGGCCCTCCAAGCCTGTGCCGCTCACTGGTACAACTAGACCATTCGTTTGTATCCCTCCATTCCCAGAATGCTCATTTGACCATCCAGGTAAGTCTTAAACGATGCCAGCGTGCCTGCCTCCACCACCCTACTTGGCAGCGCATTCCAGGCCCCCACCACTTTCTGTGTAAAAAACGTCCCTCTGATATCTGGGTTGTACCTCGCCCCTCTCACCTTGAGCCCGTGACCCCTCGTGATCGTCACCTCCGACCTGGGAAAAAGCTCCCCACTGTTCACCCTATCTATACCCTTCATAATTTTGGACCCTTCTATTAGGTCTCCCCTCATTCTCCATCTTTCCAGGGAGAACAAGCGCAGTTTACCCAATCTCTCCTCATAGCTAAGACCCTCCATATCAGGCAACATCCTGGTAAACCTTCTCTGCACCCGCTCTAAAGCCTCCACGTCCTTCTGGTAGTGCGGCAACCAGAACTGGACGCAGTACTCCAAATATGGCCTAACCAACGTTTTATACAGCTGCAACATCTGACTCCAGCTTTTATACTCTATACCCCGCCCTATAAAGGCAAGCATAACATATGCCTTCTTCACCACCGTCTCCAACTGTGCTGCCACCTTCAAGGATTTGTGGACTTGCACACCTAGGTCCCTCTGTGTTTCTAAATTCTTGATGGCTCTGCCATAAAGGTCAAGGGGCCTTTCCATGGCCTGTATCACTCCCGCTACAATTCCCATGTCGGGCGGAATGAAAACATTCCGCCCAATGTCTCAGATCAATGGGCAGCACAATGGCACAGTGGTTAGCAATGTTGCCTCACAGCTCTAGGGACCTGGGTTCAATTCCTGGTTTGGGTCGCTGTCTGCGTGGCGTTTACACGTTCTCCCCCTGTCTGTGTGGGTTTTCTCTATCCGCTCCAGTTTCTTCCCACAGTCCAAAGATGTGCAGGCGAGGTTGATTGGCCATGCTAAATTGTCCCCGAGTGTCAGGGGACTCGCTAGGGTAAATGCATGGGGTTATGGAGATTGGGTCATTGTAGACTCAATGGGCCGAATGGCCTCCTTTTGCACTGGAGGATTTTATGATTCTATGAATGTCTATGTGTCTGTGTGGGTTTCCTCTGGGTGCTCCGGTTTCCTCCCACAGTCCAGAGATGTGCGGGTTAGGTTTATTGGCCATGCTAAATTGCCTCTAATGTCATGGGAATTAGCAGGGTAAATGTGTGGAGTTACGGGAATAGGGCCTGGTGGGATTGTGGTCAGTACAGATTCGATGGGCCGAATGGCTTCCTTCTGTCCTGTCGGGATTCTATGGAAAACTGGGCCATGTTAGAAATGGAATGAGTTTTAAATAATGTGATGGGGTTCGAGTGGGAAAAAGAACAAAGGGGAAGGGCTGAGAGTGGGTGGAAGACAGGAAATTTTAAATGGCCAAAGAGTTGAAGGAGCAAAACCAATGAGAGAGGAATGGAATGTAATTTGAATTTTTCTCATGGACCTGGGTGTTGGTGATGCGATCAGATGTGCCACCCATTCCTGATTGGTCTTGGGAGGGGAGTGAAAAGCCACCATGTTGATCCGCGGTGGTCAATGTGGTGTAGGTACACCCAACTGCTATTAGGGAAGGAATCTCATGAATTTCAACCAGAATCACTGATGGAAAGGTGATATTGTTCCAAAATAGGATGGTGTGTGTCTTGGAAGGGAGCTTGCTGGTGGTGGGTGTAAGCTGGCCAAGGTTTTAAATTTTATCTGAGTCAGTGTTCGTGTACTTGCTTAACTTGGCCATTTTATAGTGGCATCACGGGAACAGAAAAGGAATCCATGTTGAAGTTGTTAACCGTTTACAACAAAACTATCCGAATACCCTATTCAGAAGCAGTCACTGACTCCCAACAGGAGATTTCACGAGGAGGAAGTACCTCCATTACTCTGGTCATTGAAGGATAAATAATTCATCATCAGTATTAGAAGTTGCTTCATATTATTTCTCTATTTCTCCATCAGCATTTCTCATCAGAGAAATAAGGTGTTGTAATAGCTGGAAAAGAAATGGCAATAAGCCTTGGACTCACACCCTATCAGGAACACATAGGGCCTTATTTTACCATTTTGGTTCCAAGAGTTGGGCAGACTTGAAACTGGGAGTGTTTCAGATCCGACTTTTAGACCCGTTTTCAGGCGCCCCCATACACACTCTGCCTGAAAAAATAGCAGCGATTCTGAATCACGCTGCACAGGCCTGTGGGTGGGGCTTAATGCACCCGAAATCCTGCAGCTCCGATTGGCGCCTCCCACTGCGCCTGCGCAGTAAAAAAAATAGAAAAACACTCCCCTGCCACATCACTCCCAGGCCGGATAGTGCCTCCCCTCTGGCCCCCACAGATATTGCCCCATCCCCACAACATAATTGACCCCCTTATCCCCCAACCGCCGCAACCCAGATTTGATTAGGGATAGTCAGCACGGTTTCGTGAAGGGTAGGTCGTGCCTCACAAACCTTATTGAGTTCTTTGAGAAGGTGACCAAAGAGGTGGATGAGGGTAAAGCGGTTGATGTGGTGTATATGGATTTCAGCAAAGCATTTGATAAGGTTCCCCATGGTAAGCTTTTGCAGAAACTACGGACACATGGGATTGAGGGTGATTTAGTGGTTTGGATCAGGAATTGGCTAGCTCTGAGAAAACAGAGGGTTGTGGTTGATGGGAAATATTCATCCTGGAGTTCAGTTACTAGTGGTGTACCGCAAGGATTTGTTTTGGGGCCATTGGTGTTGGTCATTTTTATTAATGACTTGGATGAGGGCGTAGAAGGATGGGTTAGTAAATTTGCGGATGACATGAAAGTCGGTGGAGTTGCAGACAGTGTGGAGGGAAGTGGCAGGTTACAGAGGGACACAGATAAGCTGCAGAGCTGGGCTGAGAGGTGGCAAATGGGGTTTAATGCGGAAAAGTGTGAGGTGATTCACTTTGGAAGGAGTAACAGGAATACAGAGTACTGGGCTAATGGTAAGATACTTGGTCGTGTGGATGAACAGAGGGATCTGGTTGTCCATGTGCATAGATCCCTGAAAGTTGGCACCCAGGTTGATAGGGTTGTTAAGAAGGTGTACGGTGTGTTAGCTTTTATTGGTAGAGGGATTGAGTTTCGGAGCCAGGAGGTCATGCTGCAACTGTACAAATCTCTGGTGCGGCCGCACTCGGAGTATTACATACAGTTCTGGTCGCCGCATTATAGGAAAGATGTGGAGGTGTTGGAAAGGGTTCAGAGGAGATTTACCAGGATGTTGCCTGGTATGGTGGGAAAATCGTATGAGGAAAAGCTGACGGACTTGAGGTTGTTTTCGTTAGAGAGAAGAAGGTTAAGAGGTGACTTAATAGAGACATACAAGATGATCAGAGGATTAGATAGGGTGGATAGTGAGAGTCTTTTTCCTCAGATGGTGATGGCTAACACGAGGGGACATAGCTTTAAATTGAGGGGTGAGAGATATGGGACAGATGTTAGAGGCAGGTTCTTTACTCAGAGAGTAGTAAGGGCGTGGAATGCCCTGCCTGCAGCAGTAATGGACTCATCAACATTAAGAGCATTCAAATGGTTATTGGATAAACATATGGATGATATTGGAATAGTGTAGATTAGAGGGGCTTTAGATTGGTTTCACTGGTCGACGCAACATCGAGGGCCGAAGGTCCTGTACTGCGCTGTAATGTTCTATGTTCTATGATCGCGGCCCCCTGCCCCTCTTTTCCCCCACCAATCGCACCCAGATTGGCAGCGAAACCCCCTTCCCCCCACCGGTCACACGCAGATTGGCAGCGAACCACCCCTTTCCTCCCACCGATCGCACACAGAGTGGCAGCATGCCCCTCTGCCCCCCCACCCCCCCACCCGAGAGCCATCTGACCCACCCCCCTCCCCTGCCCACCCACCACCGATCTGAGTCAGAGAGCTGCTGGAAGCTCTGAACTTACCTCCTCAGAAGCTGGAGCGCCCAAATTGGACCTTTGCGCACCATGTCTGTTTTACGCCGAATCTGGACGGGCAAACGCGATGGTCAAGGGGGAAGTCTGGGCGTGCAGCCCATGAAGTCGCACCCGTTCCGGGCACGGTCCCGACGGTGGCCATTTTCGGACATTGGTAAAGGAGGAACAGGCGCGGCGTCGGCACCGACCACAATCCCGCCCACCCCTAACCCCGTAGCCTCACATGTTTTCCCTGCTGGTCCCCCTGACACTAAGGGGCAATTTAGCATGGCCAATCAACCTAAACCGCACATCTTTGGACTGTGGGAGGAAACCGGAGCACTTGGAGGAAACCCACGCAGACACGGGGAGAATGTGACAACTCCACACAGAGAGTGACCCAAGTCCAGGAATCAAACCCGGGTCCCTGGCACTGTGAGGCAGCAGTGATAAGCACTGTGCCACCGTGCCGCTCTATCAGTAGAAATCCCAGGAATGTGTGGTGCTTCTCGGAGGCAGTGACGGTTTCTCTGTCAGTGCGAGGAGTTCAAGGTGTTGTCCATTTCTCTTGGATTGATCACCCATTTGGAAGCATGAACTTGGGAGAGTTTTATTGGGAAGAAAACTTTCACTAAATTCCTCCCCTCTTAGTTGATAAGTTTTGTAAAATTTGCTTATCCACAAACCTTGTTACCGCTTCCTAATTTGTTCTCTAAGTCTTTGCAGAGTGGGAGTAATTACATGGGGAAAGCCAACTTCAGTGGGGTTCCAATCCAGATCAATTGAAATCCCAGGTTACCAGGCAAATCTATAATTGAGCGATGGCTGGGGTAATTTGGGTACAGAGGGGGTAAATTCCCACAGAGGGGAAAGGGATGACAAATAAACCCAGAGATAGTCAAGTTAGTGGCACACGGTTTCTCTTGAACACGGCAGAATTTGCTGCCACTGAGCCTCAGTCAGGAGGCCGTGTTCCAGCAGCATCCAGGAAGCTGACAGAGATGCAGTGTATCAGCTTCCACAAGGGGACATGTCCACTCCAATAGTGGCATTCATGCCTGGAAAAGAGCCCTGATTACACTGGGAAAATGCAGCAGGCACAGCTGGAGTCAGGACATGAGTTTGGAATCCCATTCCCTGCACACGTGGGAAACCTTCCCAGACTCTGGGAGCATAAAGCCTGCAAGGAGCAAAGAAGTCACCCAAGTGGCCCTTCAACCCACTGGTAACGTGTGAACGAGGAACGCTCTGGGATTGACGATAGTGGAATTCTTTGGTCAGTGTGTCAATCTGTACAGAAAGTTTCAAACGTGACATGTTAAAGAGCGAATGGTTGTTTATATTCTGTTGTTACTTTGAAGGAACATCTGACATACCTGCATCATTGCCAAAATGTGAATAATTGAAAAGTTTCTCCAGGCCGGTCTGCAAAGCATCCATTGATTCAACCTGAGTTTCAACCCATTGCATAGGATGGAATTTGACTTCAGCATAAGTCTAAAAGAAGGAAATAAAATCTATGACCACATGACACAACTGAACTCGCACCAAAATACATCCGTGTTGAGGGGACTGTCCTTGGTTCCCTGGTGTGGGAGCAGTCGCCATGTCCTGGATGGACTGGGTTTGAAAGCGGGTCGGGTTTGGAGTTTTTGATGGAATTCTCAGCATCACTTTTTCTTTTGAGTTTTTTTTAGTGCACGGGTGGTTTAAAAGGCAGGCCCCACTATCTAACGGGCAGAGTTGGGAGCGGGCAGCGGAGTGAGAGGGAGCTGAGTGAGAACTGAGGGGCTTTGGCTCATCAGGCTTAGGCAGAAAGGGCGAGCAGGGTTGACTTTCTTTTTTTTAATTTATAATTTACTTTTCTCTGTGCACCTTGGAAGAAAGGGTGAAATATGAGTGTTAAGCCAGTGTGTTGCTCGCAGTGCAGTATGTGGAAGGTCCTGGAGTCACCTGGCCTCCCGGACATCCACATCTGTGAGGGGTGTGTCGAGCTGCGGTTCCTGAGGGCCCGTGTTAGGGAGCTGGAACTGCAGCTTGACGATCTTAGGCAGGTGAGGGAGAATGAGGAGGTGATAGACAAGAGCTATCATCAGGTGGTCACACCAGGGCCACGGGAGGAGGCCAAGTGGGTGACAGCCAGGAAGGGTAAAACACGGGTGATTGAGAGCACCCCGGTGGAAGTGCCCCTACATAACAAGTACTCCTGCCTGAGTATTGTTGCGGGGGACAGCCCATCTGGGGGAAGCAGCAGTGGCCGTGTCTCCGGGGTGGAGTCCAGCCCTGTAACTCAGAGGGCGAAGGAAAGGAGGAGGAAGGCGGTATTAATCGGGGACTCGACAGTCAGGGAGACGGACAGGCGATTTTGCGGAGGCAGGCGGGAGTCTCGCATGGTGGTCTGCCTCCCTGGGGCTGGGATCCAGGATGTCGCTGGGCGAGTCCCAGAAATCCTGAGGTGGGAGGGAGAGGAGCCGGAGGTAGCGGTACATATTGGTACCGCTGATGTGGGGAAGAAGGGGGAAGGGAACATGAAAAAAGAGTATAGGGAATTAGGGAGACAGCTGAGAAGGAGGAAAGCAAAGGTAGTAATCTTGGGAAATGAACCGGGCCAAGTGTTAGATTTGGTTGTGGGAGAGCAATTTGGAGATAGTGACCACAATTCGGTGTCTTTTGTTATTGCAATGGAGAGGGATAGGGCCGTACGGCAGGGCAAGGTTTACAATTGGGGGAGGGGTAATTATGATGCGATTAGGCAAGAATTAGGGGGCATAAGTTGGGAACAGAAACTGTCAGAGAAAGGAACTAATGAAAAGTGGAATTTTTTCAAGGAACAAATACTGGATGTCCTTGATAGGTATGTTCCTGTCAGGCAGGGAGGAAATGGCCGAGTGAGGGAACCATGGTTCACAAAAGAGGTGGAATGTCTTGTGAAAAGGAAGAGGGAAGCTTATGTCGGGATGAGGAAACAAGGTTCAGATGGCTCGATTGAGGGTTACAAGTTAGCAAGGAATGAGCTGAAAAAGGGGCTTAGGAGAGCTAGGAGGGGACATGAGAAGTCCTTGGCGGGTCGGATCAAGGAAAACCCCAAGGCTTTTTACTCTTATGTGAGGAATAAAAGAATGACCAGGGTGAGGTTAGGGCCGGTCAAGGACAGTAGTGGGAACTTGTGTATGGAGTCAGTAGAGATAGGCGAGGTGATGAATGAATACTTTTCTTCAGTGTTCACCAAGGAGAGGGGCCATGTTTTTGAGGAAGAGAAGGTGTTACAGGCTAATAGGCTGGAGGAAATAGATGTTCGGAGGGAGGATGTCTTGGCAGTTTTGAATAAACTGAAGGTCGATAAGTCCCCTGGGCCTGATGAAATGTATCCTAGGATTCTTTGGGAGGCAAGGGATGAGATTGCAGAGCCTTTGGCGTTGATCTTTGGGTCCTCGCTGTCCACGGGGATGGTGCCAGAGGACTGGAGAATGGCGAATGTTGTTCCTCTGTTTAAGAAAGGGAATAGAAATGACCCTGGTAATTATAGACCGGTTAGTCTTACTTCGGTGGTTGGTAAATTGATGGAAAGGGTCCTTAGGGATGGGATTTACGACCATTTAGAAAGATGCGGATTAATCCGAGATAGTCAGCACGGATTCGTGAAGGGCAAGTCGTGCCTCACAAATTTGATACAATTTTTTGAGGAGGTAACTAAGTGTGTTGATGAAGGTAGGGCAGTTGATGTCATATACATGGATTTTAGTAAGGCGTTTGATAAGGTCCCCCATGGTCGGCTTATGATGAAAGTGAGGAGGTGTGGGATAGAGGGAAAGTTGGCCGATTGGATAGGTAACTGGCTTTCTGACCGAAGACAGAGGGTGGTGGTCGATGGAAAATTTTCGGATTGGAGGCAGGTTGCTAGCGGTGTGCCGCAGGGATCAGTGCTTGGTCCTCTGCTCTTTGTGATTTTTATTAATGACTTAGAGGAGGGGGCTGAAGGGTGGATCAGTAAATTTGCTGATGACACCAAGATTGGTGGAGTAGTGGATGAGGTGGAGGGCTGTTGTAGGCTGCAAAGAGACATAGATAGGATGCAAAGCTGGGCTGAAAAATGGCAAATGGAGTTTAACACTGATAAATGTGAGGTGATTCATTTTGGTAGGACAAATTTAAATGTGGATTACAGGGTCAAAGGTAGGGTTCTGAAGACTGTGGAGGAACAGAGAGATCTTGGGGTCCATATCCACAGATCTCTAAAGGTTGCCACTCAAGTGGATAGAGCTGTGAAGAAGGCCTGTAGTGTGTTAGCTTTTATCAACAGGGGGTTGGAGTTTAAGAGCCGTGGGGTTATGCTGCAACTGTACAGGACCTTGGTGAGACCACATTTGGAATATTGTGTGCAGTTCTGGTCACCTCACTATAGGAAGGATGTGGAAGCGCTGGAAGGAGTGCAGAGGAGATTTACCAGGATGCTGCCTGGTTTGGAGGGTAGGTCATATGAGGAAAGGTTGAGGGAGCTAGGGCTGTTCTCTCTGGAGCGGAGGAGGCTGAGGGGAGACTTAATAGAGGTGTATAAAATGATGAAGGGGATAGATAGAGTGAACGTTCAAAGACTATTTCCTCGGGTGGATGGAGCTATTACAAGGGGGCATAACTATAGGGTTCGTGGTGGGAGATACAGGATGGATATCAGAGGTAGGTTCTTTACGCAGAGAGTGGTTGGGGTGTGGAATGGACTGCCTGCAGTGATAGTGGAGTCAGACACTTTAGAAACATTTAAGCGGTTATTGGATAGGCACATGGAGCACACCAGGATGATAGGGAGTGGGATAGCTTGATCTTGGTTTCAGATAAAGCTCGGCACAACATCGTGGGCCGAAGGGCCTGTTCTGTGCTGTACTGTTCTATGTTCTATGTTCTATGATTGCTGCCTGTGCCCTGGGAAGGTGAGGAAAGGAATGGAGTGAGGTGGAGGATGAATGTGTGGCTGAGGGAATGGTGCAGGGGGCAGGGATTCAGGTTCCTGGACCATTGGGACCTCTTTAGGGGCAGGTGTGACCTGTATACTAAAAACGGGTGGCACTTGAATCCCAGGGGGACCAATATCCTGGCAGGAAGGTTGGCTAAGGCTACTGGGGAGAGTTTAAACTAGATAGGTTGGGGGGAGGGGATCAAAGTGACGTGACTGAGAGTGAGGAAGGTAGCCCGCAAACAGAGAAGGGTTTTAGGCAGTGCAAGAGGGCAGGTGGACTGGGAACAGAGAAGGGGAGAGGTCAGACAATATGATTGAGATGTGTCTACTCTAATGCCAGGAGTATAGTGAATAAACAACGAGCTAAAGGAGGAGAGGGCTTGGGAGATTTTAGTAGCGCTTCAACAAACCGGGTCCAGATAAAGGCTGGCATAAAGACACTTTGCCTGAATGCACAAGCATTCGAAACAAAGTAAATGAGTTGATGGCACAAATCCATACAAATGAATATGATCTAGTGTCCATCACAGAAACGTGGTTGCAGGGTGACCGGGACTGGGAACTGAATATACAGGGTTATCAGGCATTTAGGAAGGATAGACAGGTAGAAAAAGGAGGTGGGGTAGCTTTGTTAATAAAGGATAATATCAGGATGGTAGTGAGAGACGACATAGGCTCTAAGGAGCAAAACGTGGAATCGTTGTGGGTGGAGATAAGGAATAGTAGGGGGAGAAAGACACTGGTAGGCGTGGTCTATAGGCCCCCAAATAACAACTTAGAGGTGGGGAGGGCTATAAACAAGCAAATAATGGATGCGTGCAAAAATGGAACGGCAATAATCATGGGGGATTTTAACCTACATATTGATTGGTCGACTCAAATTGGACGTGGAGGGCTTGAGGAAGAGTTCTTGGAATGCCGTCGGGATTGTTTCATTGAACAGTATGTTACAGAACCTACGAGAGAGCGAGCTATCTTGGATCTGGTTCTGTGCAATGAGACAGGTAGGATTGAGGATCTTCTTGAGAAGGATCCTCTTGGGATGAGTGATCATAATATGGTGGAATTTCTGATACAGATGGAGGGTGAGAAAGTAGGGTCCCAAACCAGTGTCCTCTGCTTGAACAGAGGGGAGTACGATAGGATGAGGGTGGAATTGGCTCATGTAGACTGGGCGAGCAGACTGGTAGGTAGGACAGCTGAGGAACAGTGGAGGATTTTTAAGGAGATTTTTTTAAGTACTCAGCAAAAATATATTCTGGTGATAAAGAAGGACTGTAAGAAAAAGGATAACCGGACGTGGATAACGAAGGAAATAAAGGAGAGTATTAAAATAAAATCAGATGCGTACAGAGTGGCCAAAAATAGTGGAGAATTAGTGGATTGGGAAAGCTTTAAAGAAAAACAAAGAACGACTAAGAAAGCGATTAAGAAAGGAAAGATAGATTATGAAACTAAACTAGCTCAAAATATAAAAAATGATAGTAAAAGTTTATACAAGTATATAAAAAGGAATAGAGTGGCTAGAGTGAATGTTGGACCCTTGGAAGATGAGAGGGGGATTTAATAGTGGAAAACGAGGAAATGGCTGAGACTTTAAAGAAGTTCTTTGTGTCGGTCTTCACGGTGGAAGACACAAATAGTTTGCCGAATATTAGAGATCGAGAGTTGGTGGGAGGGGAGGTCCTGAATACAATTACTGTTACTAAGGAGGTGGTGCTTGGTAGACTAATAGGACTGAAGGTAGACAAGTCCCCGGGCCCGGATGGAATGCATCCCAGGGTACTGAAAGAAATGGCTGAGGTAATAGCAGATGCGTTAGTAGTAATTTATCAAAATTCGCTGGACTCTGGGGTAGTGCCGGCTGACTGGAAAACAGCTACTGTTACGCCGCTGTTTAAAAAAGGAAGTAGACAAAAGACGGGTGACTACAGGCCGGTTAGCTTAACGTCCGTAGTTGGGAAGATGCTAGAGTCCATTATTAAAGAGGAATAAGAATGGTTCGATCAAGCAGACGCAGCATGGATTCATGAAGGGAAAGTCGTGTTTGACAAATCTACTGGACTTTTATGAAGATATCACTAGTGCGGTTGACAGAGGGGAACCGGTGGATGTGGTGTTTTTAGATTTCCAGAAGGCGTTCGATAAGGTGCCTCACAAAAGGTTGCTGCAGAAGATTGGGGTACACGGAGTTAGGGGTAAGGTGTTGGCATGGTTTGGGGATTGGCTATCTAACAGGAAGCAGAGAGTTGGGATAAATGGGTGCTTTTCTGGTTGGCAGTTGATGACCAGTGGCGTTCCGCAGGGATCGGTGCTGGGGCCTCAATTGTTTACCATTTACATAGATGATCTGGAGGAGGGGACTGAATGTAGGGTATTCAAGTTTGCTGATGACACGAAGGTGAGTGGGAAAGCGAATTGCGTGGAGGATGCGGAAAGTCTGCAGAGAGATTTGGATAGGCTGAGCGAGTGGGCGAGGATCTGGCAGATGGAATATAACGTTAGCAAATGTGAGGTTATCCACTTTGGAAGAAATAATAGTAAATTGGAATATTATTTAAATGGAGAAAAATTACATCGTGCGACTGTGCAGAGGGACCTGGGGGTCCTTGTGCACGAATCGCAAAAACTCAGTCTGCAGGTGCAGCAGGTGATCAAGAAGGCGAATGGAATGTTGGCCTTTATCGCGAGGGGGATAGAATATAAAAGCAGGGAGGTCTTGCTGCAACTGTACAAGGCACTGGTGAGGCCGCAACTGGAGTACTGTGTGCAGTTTTGGTCCCCTTATTTGCGAAAGGATATATTGGCCTTGGAGGGAGTGCAGAGAAGGTTCACCAGGTTGATACCGGAGATGAAGGGTGTGGCTTATGAGGAGAGATTAAACAGATTGGGTCTGTACTCGTTGGAGTTTAGAAGGATGAGGGGTGATCTTATAGAGACATATAAGATAATGAAGGGGCTGGATAGGGTAGAGGTGGAGAGATTCTTTCCACTTAGAAGGGAAACCAGAACTAGAGGGCACAGCCTCAAAATAAGGGGGGGCTGGTTCAGAACAGAGTTGAGGGGGAACTTCTTCTCTCAGAGGGTAGTGAATCTCTGGAATTCTCTGCCCATTGAAGTGGTGGAGGCTTCCTCGTTGAATATGTTTAAATCACGGGTAGATAGTTTTCTGATCGATAAGGGAATTAGGGGTTATGGGGAGCAGGCGGGTAAGTGGAACTGATTCGCTTCAGATCAGCCATGATCTTGTTGAATGGCGGGGCAGGCTCGAAGGGCCAGATGGCCTACTCCTGCTCCTATTTCTTATGTTCTTATGTTCTTATCACTATTTCCAGATTCATTTTCCTTCCCCTCTCATGCACTCGTTTAACTTTAGTGTTGTTGCTGAAAGCCATCGACACTGAATCATGTCCAGGTATTGTGTCTCCCTTTGGGTGTTTTACCTCATTATTGAAACAGAGAAGCTTCAATGGGTTAGAAATTGGTCCCTTGTTTCCAGGCACTAATCCAAGATGAAAGGAGTTAAAATGTCACCAGACGATAAGAAATAGGAGCTGGAGAAGGCCTTACAACCCCTTGAGCCTGCTCCACCAATCAACAAGATCATGTCTCACCTTTAACCTCAACTCTTGTTTCCCACCAATCCCCACCAGTTGCATCGTGTTGTTGGGTTGGGGAAGGTTCAAGGACTCCCAAAGCCTGCTGATTGCAGACATTCTAATTCTATTGTAACACATTTGCAGATTTGAGAACATTCCCCATACCAGTTTCTTGTCAAGCTGCTTCCTCCTGGACTCTCAGATCATGAGTAAATGTCACTTCCTTCCATCACAACACAGGGTATTGCAGTTAACCCTTTATGGGATGTATCCTGATACACTCCATTTTACGATAGCTGTGACGAACCTCGAATTCAAAAATCTAGCTATCTGAGCCTTGAATATACTCAACGATTAAATATGCAAAACCCTTTGGAGTTACAAGTTAAAGCATCACCCAACTCCATCATATCTGGGAGTGACCACAGATAGACCACTGACTTTCCAGCAACATCTGAAAACAACTACAGCCAAGGTTAAGTCCTGAGTCTATTATCAAGGATTTCATAACTCGTCATTTGGAAGCCAGTGATATAATAAGACAGAGTCAGCATGGATTTACAAAAGGGAAATCATGCTTGACGAATCTATTGGAATTTTTTTTTGGATGTCACTAGTCAAGTTGACCAAGGAGAACCAGTGGATGTGGTTTATTTCGACTTTCAAAAGGCTTTCGACAAGGTCTCACATAACAGACTACTGTGTAAAATTAAAGCGCTTGGGATTGCAGGTAATGCCTTGAGACGGATAGAAAGCTGGTTCGCAGGTAGGAAGCAAAGAGTTGGGATAAATGGTTCTTTTTCTGATTGGCAGTCAGTGACTAGTGGGGTTCCACAGGAATCTGTGCTCGAACCTCAACTGTTCACATTACATATTAATGATTTAGAAGAGGGAACTAAATGTATTATCTCCAAATTTGCAGTTGATAAAAAGTTGTGTGGGAGGGTGAGCTGTGAGGAGGATGCAGAGATGCTTCAGTGTGATTTGAACAGGTTGAGTGTGTGGGCATGTGCATGACAGATGCAGTATAATGTGGATAAATGTGAGGTTATCCACTTTGGTCGCAATCATCGGAAGACAGATTATTACTTGGCGTAAATGGAGAGAGATGGATACTCAATGAAATCTTGGAGTCCTCGTGCATCAGTCACTGAAAGTAAGCACGCTGGTACAGCAGGCAGTTAAAAAGGCAAATCGTTTGTTGGCCTTCATAGCGAGAGGATTTGAGTATAGAGATAGGGATGTTTTGCTGCAATTATATATATGTGATCAGTAAGTTTGCGGACAACACAAAACTGGCAGGACTTGCAGATAGTGAGGAACATTGTCAGAGGCTACAGAAAGATATAGATAGGCTGGAAATTTGGGCAAGGAAATGGCAGATGGAGTTCAATCCTGATAAATGCGAAGTGATGCATTTTGGTGGGAATAATGTAGGGAGGAGCTACACGATAAATGGAAGAACCATAAAGGGTGTAGAGACGCAGAGGGACCTGGGTGTGCAAGTCCACAGATCTTTGAAGGTGACGTCACAGGTGGAGAAGGTGGTGAAGAAGGCATATGGCATGCTTGCCTTTATAGGACGGGGCATAGAGTATAAAAGTTGGGGTCTGATGTTGCAGATGTATAGAACGTTGGTTCGGCCGCATTTGGAATACTGCGTCCAGTTCTGGTCGCCACACTACCAGAAGGACGTGGAGGCTTTGGAGAGAGTACAGAAGAGGTTTACCAGGATGTTGCCTGGTATGGAGGGGCTTGGTTATGAGGAGAGATTGGGGAAACTGGGGTTGTTCTCCTTGGAAAGACGGAGGATGAGGGGAGACTTAATAGAGGTGTATAAAATTATGAAAGGCATAGATAGGGTGAACGGTGGGAAGCTTTTCCCCGGGTCGATGGTGACGTTCACGAGGGGTCATAGGTTCAAGGTGAAGGGGGGGAGGTTTAACACAGATATCAGAAGGACATATTTTACACAGAGGGTCGTGGGGGCCTGGAATGTGTTGCCGGGCAAGGTGGTGGAGGCGGACACACTGGGAACGTTTAAGACTTATCTAGACAGCTATATGAATGGAGTGGGAATGGAGGGATACAAAAGAGTGGTCTAGTTTGGACCAGGGAGCGGCGCGGGCTAATTGTTCCTGGTTTCTCGTTTCAAGGCTTCATTCTATGATCTGCCAGTCTGCGGATAGTTGGGAACCTGTCTCGGGGGCAGGGAATTCATATGGTGTTCGTGGAAGTGGAAATGAATAGGGTTGGGAAGCATTTTCCGATCAGGGCCAGTGTGATCTCCTGGACTCGTTTCGATCGCCTCAGGGGGTCGGAGAGGAATTTCCCAGATTTTTTTTCCCCATATTGGCCCTGGGGTTTTCACTCTGGGTTTTCGCCTCTCCCTGGAGATCACATGGTCTGGAATGGGGGGGTGGGGGTGAGTTAATAGGTTGTGATGAACAAAGCATCGTAGCTGTGAGGGACAGCTCGGTGGATAGGATATTGATATGTAGATAGGCTGGAAAATTGGGCGGGGATCCTGGATTCAGGATTCAATCCTGGACCGGGGAGCGGCGCGGGCTTGGAGGGCCGAAGGGCCTGTTCCTGTGCTGTATTGTTCTTTGTTCTTTGTTTGTTTGGCATTGGTGAGGCCATAGCTGGAGTATTGTGTGCAGTTTCAGTGTACTTTTCTGAGGAAGGAGATCCTTGCTATAGAGGGAGCACAGCGAAGATTTACCAGGCTGATTCGTGGGATGGCAGGTGAGGTAAATATGAGGTAAAACAAAGTTGATTAGGATTATATTCACAGGAGTTGAGAAGACTGAGAGGGATCACATAGAAACTTATAAAATTCCAACAGGGTTCGACAGGGTAGATTCAGAAAGAATGTTCCCAATGGTGCACCCAATTGCAGCTCCTTACAGAACGCATGGATAGCAGTTGGATGCACTTAGGAGCATGAAGGAAGCGGAAAGTGTCAGAGATAAGAGCTTTAGAGAAGTGGTCACATCGAAGGTGCAGGCAGATAGATGCGTGACCGCCAGAAGGGGCAGGCAGTCAGTGCAGGAATCCCCTGTGGTCATCCCTCTCTCTAACAAGTATACCATTTTGGATACTGTTGGGGAAGATGGGCCACCAGGGGATACCAGCTGCAGCAGCCAAAGCAGTGATACCACGGCTGGCGCTGTTGTTAAGCAGGGAGGGACAAAGAGGACTAGAGGCATAGTTATAGGGGACTCTATAGTTAGAGGTACAGATAGGCGTTTCTGTGGACATGAAAGAGACTCCAGGATGGTGTGTTGCCTCCCTGGTGCCAGGGTCCAGGATATCTCTGAACGGACAGAAAGCATTCTGAAGGGAGAGGGTGAACAGCCAGAGGTCGTGGTAAATATTGGTACAAACGACATAGGTAGGAGGAGTGATGAGGTCCTGCAGCAGCAGTTTAGGGAGTTAGGTAGAAAGTTAAAAAGCAGGACTTCTCGGGTTGTAATCTCAGGATTACTCCCTGTGCCACGTGCTAGTGAGGCTAGGAATAGGAAGATAGTGCAGCTCAACACGTGGCTAAACAGCTGGTGTAGGAGGGAGGGTTTCAGATATCTGGACCATTGGGCTCTCTTCCAGGGCAGATGGGAGCTGTACAAGAAGGACGGGTTGCATCTCAACTGGAGGGGCACAAATATTCTGGCCAGGAGGTTTGCTAGTGTCACACGGGAGGATTTAACTAGTTTGGCAGGAGGGTGGGACCCAAAGCAAAGGTGCATTAGCTGAAGGGGAACGAGAGAGTCGGGCCAGTGAGACTCAGAGAAACAGCAGGCAGGGTGGGATTACAAATCAGAGAGGGTCTGGTGGACTGAAGTGCATTTGTTTCAATGTGAGAAGTGTAACAGGTAAGGCAGATGAAATTAGAGCTTGGATTCGTGCTCGGAACTGTGATGTTGTTGCTATTACAGAGAGTTGGTTAAGGGAAGGACAGGATTGGCAGCTCAACATTCCAGGATATAGATGTTTCAGGCGGGATAGAGGGGGATGTAAAAGGGGTGGGGGAGTTGCACTACTGGTTAAGGAGAATATCTCAGCTGTACTCCGGGAGGATACCTCGGAGGGCTCAGACAACGAGGCAATATGGGTAGAGCTCAGGAATAGGAAAAGTGTAGTCACAATGTTGGGGGTTTACTATAGGCCACCCAACTGCCAGCGGGAGATTGAGGAACAGATGTGTAGGCAGATTTTGGCAAGGTGTAAAAGTAACAGGGTTGTTGTGGTGGGAGATTTTAATTTCCCCGATATTGACTGGGACTCACTTAGTGCTGGGGCATGGATGGGACAGAGTTTGTAAGGAGCATCCAGGAGGGCTTCCCGAAACAGGATGTAGATAGTCCAACTCGGGAAGGGGCCATACTGGACCTGGTATTGGGGAATGAGCCCGGCCAGCTGGTCGATGTTTTAGTAGGGGAGCAGTTCAGGAACAGTGACCACAATTCAGTAAGCTTTAAGGTACTGATGGATAAAGATAAGTGTAGTCCTCAAGTTAAGGTGCTAAATTGGGGAAAGGCTAATTACTACAATATTAGGCAGGAACTGAAGAATGTAGATTGGGGGAAGATGTTTGAGGGCAAATCAACATCTGGCATATGGGAGGCTTTCAAATGTAAGTTGATAGGGATTCAGGACCGGCACATTCCTGTAAGGATGAAGGATAAGTATGGCAAGTTTTGGGAACCTTGGATAACGAGAGATATTGTGAGTCTAGTCAAAGAGAAAAAGGAAGCATTTGTCAAAGCTCGGAGGCTGGAAACACACGAAGCAAGTGTGGAATGCAAGGAAAGTAGAAAGAAACTTAAGCAAAGAGTAAGAAAGAAGAGCTAAAAGGGGTCATGAAAAAGCATTGGCAAGGAGGATTAAGTAAAATCCCAAGGCTTTTTACACGTATATTAAGAGCAAGAGGGTAGTCAGGGAGAGGGTTGGCCCACTCAAGGACAAGGGAGGGAATCTATGCTTGGAGCCAGAGAAAATGGGTGAGGTATTAAATGGGTACTTTGCCTCAGTATTCACCAAAGAGAAGGACTTTTTGGGTGATGAGTGTGGGAAAGGATGTGTGGATGGTTTGAGTCATGTTGAGATCAAAAAGGAGCAGGTATTGGGGTTCTTGAGAATCATCAAGGTAGACAATTCTCCAGGGCCTGATGGGATATACCCCAGAATACTGAGAGTGGCAAGAGAGGAAATTGCTGGGCCTTGAGAGAAATCTTTGTACCCTCACTGGCTACAGGGGAGGTCCCAGAGGATTGGAGAATAGCCAATGTTGTTCCTTTGTTTAAGAAGGGTAGCAAGAATAATCCAGGTAATTACAGGCCGGTGAGCCTTACATCAGTGGGCGGGAAATTATTGGAGAGGATTTTTCGAGACAGGATTTATTCCCACTTGGAAAGAAGTGGACATATTAGTGAGAGGCAACATGGTTTTGTGAAGGGGCGGTCGTTCTCACGAACTTGATCGAGTTTTTCGAGGAAGTGATGAAGATGATTGATGAGGGTAGGGCAGTGGATGTTGTCTACATGGACTTCAGTAAGGCCTTTGACAAGGTCCCTCATGGCAGACTGGTGCAGAAGGTGAAGTTGCATGGGATCAAAGGTGAGCTGGCAAGGTGGATACAAAACTAGCTCGGTCAAAGAAGACAGAGGGTAGCAGTGAAAGGATGTGTTTCTGACTGGAGGGCTGTGACAAGTGGTGTTCCTCAGGGATCAGTGCTGGGACCTTTGCTGTTTATAATATGTATAAATGATTTGGAGGAAAATGTAACTGGATTGATTAGTAAGTTTGCGGACGACACAAAGGTTGGTGGATTTGGGGAAACAATGAGGACCATCAGAGGATACAGCAGGATATAGATCAGTTGGAGATTTGGGCGGAGAGATGGCAGATGGAGTTTAATCCAGACAAATGTGGGGAAATGCATTTTGGAAGGTCTAATACAGATAGGAAATATACAGTAAATGGCAGAACCCTTAGGATTATTGATAGGCAAAGGGATCTGGGTGTACAGGTACACAGGTCACTGCAAGTGGCAATGCAGGTGGAGAATGTAGACAAGAAGGCATACGGCATGCTTGCCTTCATCGGCCGGGGTATTCAGTTTAAAAATTGGCAAGTCATGTTGCCACTTTACAGAATCTTAGTGAGGCCGCACTTGGAATATAGTGTTCAATTCTGGTCACCGCACGACCAGACAGATGTGGAGGCTATGGAGAGGGTACAGAAAAGATTTGCCAGGATGTTGCCTGGTATGGAGGGCATTAGCTATGAGGAGAGTTTGGAGAAACTTGGTTTGTTCTCACTGGAGCGACAGAGGTTGAGGAGAGACCTGGTAGAAGTCTACAAGATTATGAGAGGTATGGACAGAGTGGATAGTCTGAAGCTTTTTCCCAGGGTGGAAGAGTCAATTACTAGGGGGCATTGATTTAAGGTGCGAGGGGCAAGTTTTAAAAGAGATGTACGAGGCAGATTCTTTGCACAGAGAGTGGTGGGTGCCTGGAACTCGTTGCCGGGGAGGTAGTGGAAGCAGATACGGTTGTGACTTTTAAGGGGCGTCTTGACAAATACATGAATGAGATGGGAATAGAGAGATATGGTCCCTGGAAGAGTAGGGGATTTTAGTTAAATCAGGCAGCATGGTCGGTGCAGGCTTGGAGGGCCAAAGGGCCTGTTCCTGTGCTGTAATTTTCTTTGTTCTTTGTTCTTTGTTCTGGTGGGGGAGTCCAGAACTCGGGGTCATAGTTTGAGGATAAGGGGTGAAAATGGAGGAAATCTCGCACCCCGCAGCACCTTCACACACCTCCAATTGTGACAAAATTAAAGGGGGCAAATACAGAGAGATAGCAGTGTAAGAGATTTTGTACCAATCTAGATGACTCGAGGCTTTGTGTCCACTGATAATAAACCACTCCCATCAGCCCCCTGATATTAAACATGATTTTAGGGAAAGTCGAAGGTCTTCAGTCTGAGATCAATCAGCTACGGGAAATATTCCTCCGCCATACAACAAATGGAAAGAAAAGATTCAGAGAAAGAATGGTTTAGTTATAGAAGGTGATAAATATGTATATAGTCCGCACATAACAACCAAAACCAAATTAAAAATCAATTCCACAATTTGTAGGGCTACCAGGGAATTGAAAACCGTGTTGATAAGGAGACTTGAGTTGCTGTCTCTGTGCTGCAGTGTGTGTGATGTATTCTTGTTTGAGTCACGGTTAACCCTGTGTTTTTGCAGTTGCTTGTTCAATGTGTGTAGAATTGAGAATGTATTCGATTGAGGAGAGAAGTTGTTGAAGAAATTGTTTTGTTATGGAGAGAGAGAGAGGTGATTGTGGGATAATAAAATGTGATGCTTTGCACTTTGCTTTAACTTCAAACATTGTCTGGCTGTGAGAGAGTGTTAAACTTAAGTTTAAAACAATTTTCTTGAGAATTTTACCTTTTCCTTTAAGTTTTGATGACAGTTTTTGAAGAGAAGAATGAAGTCTAATTCTATTCCCCTTATTTTCTTTGAATATTTCATTTTCACTCCAGTTTAAATCGTTAAAGTACAAAAGGTCGTGAATGTAGCCCAATCCATCACACAAACCAACCTCTCATCCATTGACTCTGTCTACACTTCCCGCTGCCTCAGAAAAGCAGCCAACATAACTAAGGACCCCACGCACCCCGAACATTCTCTCTTCCACCTTCTTTCCGTTGGGAAAAAGATACAAAAGTCTGACGTCATGTACTAACCAACTCAAGAACAGTTTCTTCCCTGCTGCCATCAGACTTTTGAAAGGACCTACCTTGCATTAAGTTGATCTTTCTCCAGACCCTAGCTATGACTGTAAACCTACATTCTGAACCCTCTATTTCCTTTTCTATGAGCGGTATGCTTTGTCTGTATAGCCTGCAAGAAACAATGCTTTTCACTGTCTACTAATACATGTGACAATAATAAATCAAATCAAAAAGTTGAACGAAAGCAAAATGCTGTGGAGATTCTGTTTGCTGGGAACTTCCATGAGAGAATGTGTACATGTCCAATAAAAGATTTGTGTGGATTTTCTGTGTTGTGTCGCTTGCTTTAATGTTTTTCCCCGAACTTGTGATGTTACAATAGTAAGTTTCAATTCTGAGTTTAAAATCAAATGGGAGTTGTGAGCTGGATCAAAGGTATAATTTGGAATAAGGAAAGTATTTGAATTTCTCAATCTTGGCTATAAGTGATGGCCACAATTACTATTCGATATAGGATATAAATGAAATTACTTTGAATACAAGTTTCGGAAAGCAAATTGAAAGTCTGTAAAATTCGAAGTATATAAATTGGAATTTGAAAATAACCATTTTGAGCTTGGAGCAATCCTGGGTTCAAATTGTGAAAGAAAAGGACTTAAACTTGACAGGAAATCATGCACTCTCCCCTTTGTGCTGAGAGCTTTTCAGTAGAAGTGGTTAAAATCTATGTTTGTAAACTTCTTACAGTAGATTTATAGGGGAATAGAAGCATTTAATTGTGATACAGGGCAAGAGAGACAGTCTGGTAAGCAGTCATAATTATTTAAAGTTTTGTTACATTCTCCGAATACCGATATAATTTGATTTCAAGACAAAGTTTTTGTATCTATCAATTAACAGGATCCATCAGATCTTCTCCCTCCTCCCACTGTAACTTCCAATCCAGTTGTGATGAGATATCCTTCAACCTGACACAGGACAGACAACAGAACCTTTCGGACACCCGGTCGTGACTGCAGAATATAGTATCTCTCCACTGGACTGTATTATCCCTCAACACTATTACATTCCCTTTTTCTCCTTCCCCACCTGGGGAGGGAGATAAGTATGGATCTGGTCAGAGATTAGTCTGGGGAGGAGGTTGGGGTGTCAGATACTGGGGCCATTGAAGAACAGGGATTGAGGGTCAGGATGGTTCAGGGGTTTGGAGGTTGGGGGGAGAGGGTTCGGGGTCAGAGGTGAGGTGGGGGGAGGGAAATAGGATGTCCCCGGGGAGTGATGGGAGATCAGAATGGTGCATTCAGAGGTCAGAGGTCAGGGAGATGGGGTAGGTGGTGGGGCACTGGAGGGGTGGTTAGGTGGCAGGGATAGAGGGGCGGGGGTCATATTGGGCGGATGGGCAAAACCAGGGATCAGGTTGGGGGTGTGGGAGATCCATCTGGACCAGACGGTACCAGTTAGGTGGTGGGGGGGACTCTCTTCTGTTGGGAGTTGGGTCAGGGATGAGAGTTGGGATGAAGTTTAAAAGTTTAAAGTTTATTTATTAGTGTCACAAGTAGGCTTACATTAACACAGCAGTGAAGTTACTGTGGAAATCCTCAAGTCGCCACACTCCACGCGGTTTGGGTACACTGAGCGAGAATTTAGCATGGACAGTGTACGTAACCAGCGTGTCTTTCAGGAGGAGAACAGAGCACCCAGAGGAAACTCACGCAGACACAGGGAAAACGTGCAGACTCTGCACAGACAGTGACCCAAGCCAGGGATCAAACCTGGGTCCCTCGCACTGTGAGGCAGCAGTGCCAACCACTGTGCCACCGTGCTGCCCATTGGTTGGGTGGGGGGGGTGGGTAATCGGCATGGGTAGTGGGAGGAGGGGTGGGGAGGGCAGGTTGACCCCCAAGGGTGGGGGATATGTGGAATTGGTCTGGATATTGAAAATAATTACACGGATGATAGAAAAGGTTTGATGTGTTCAATCTTTATCTGAGGAACTGTGGTGAACCATCGTTGGTTACCACTATGAGTGCTGAGCCATGGATGGTCAGCACTATGGGTGTTTGTAGATATGTTACTGTAATTACTGTTGGTGTTAGGGTTGGGCTGTTCTACCTGTTGATATTGTTCTGTGGTACTCTCCAGTTGGCTCCGCCTACCAGGGGAAGTATAAAGGTCACTGCACTGCCTGGTGACCCTTTAGTCTGGGATTGTATTGTATATAGTGTGCTCCATTCTTGTCAGTAATAAAAGCCTTTATTTCCCGGGTACAATCTAGCCTCCTGAGTGATTTAATCGCGCATCAATTTTATTACTGCCAAAATTGAAAAAAAAACATGGAGCAAATGTTGAAACCCGATCGGCTTACTTTAGATCCACGTGCGGCAGGAGCGTCGAACACTTTCGACCATTGGTTAAAGTGTTTTCAAGACTACATCGATGCCTCAACAGCCATTCAAAATTACGCCGATAGACTGCGGGTCCTCCACGTGAGGGTAAGCGACACCGTATACTTAGCAATCCGCGATGCCCAAGACTACAAAGGGGCCATCGAACTACTTAAGAAACGGTACAACAAACCGCCAAACGAGATCCATGCTCGACACCTTCTAGCCACTCGACGGCGGCAGCCCGGCGAAACGACAGGACAGTACCTGTGTGAACTTCAGCAGCTAGCCAGAGCCTGCAACTGCAAACCAGTGTCGGCGGCCCAGTATACGAACGACTTGATTCGCGATGCGTTCGTGGCGGGAATCGGCTCGTCGTACATTCGCCTTCGGCTGCTCGAGCAAGGTAATCTAGACCTCGCAAAGACAGTAGAATTGGCCGTTGCTATGGAGACGGCCTCCAGAAGTCTAGAAACATACCCCACTGACCACGTGGGAACATCGTGGCAAGTACAGCCACCGACTCTACTTTATTCAGTGGCTCCGAAAAACTGCGCAATTGTGTTTCCAACCTCGGACCTGACGACGGCAGCAGCTCCAGGAGGCCCGCGGTGTTACTTCTGTGGATTGGCGAAACACCCTCGGCAGCGATGTCCAGCTAGAACGGTATTGTGCTCCGCGTGTGGAAAGAAAGGGCATTATGCCAAAGTCTGCAGGACCAAACCTCTCCCCAAACATAGCAGTGCGGCGTGTGATTCTCCTGAGCCTGTCTCCTTGTCTCCAGCGTCTTCGAGGTCTTCCACCACGTGCGATTCCAGAGCGCCGCCATTCCTGACGACGGAGACGCAAGACACGTGCGACCTGCAGGGGCCGCCACTTTTAGCGCCACCGACCACGTGCAATCCATGGGCGCAGCCATTTTGGTTGGCACCGACCGCAGACGACCAGCAGAGGTCATCATCATCAACCATCTCAGCTGCCTGCAGTGGCACCCAAGACCCAACGGTGGCGCCAATCATCCTGGACCAGGCCAAGCCTCACAGACTCGACAAGTCCATGATGGGCATAGAGGTAAATGGACGCCGAATTCATTGTTTGTTTGACAGCAGGAGCACGGAGAGCTTCATTCACCCTGACACGGTGAAACGGTGCGGTCTCCGAGTACGGACTGTCAGACAGACAATTTCGATGGCGTCGAGGTCCCGGTCTGTTACCATGCTAGGGAGCTGCGTGGTCAACCTGACGGGGCGGGGCACAGTTTACGAGAACTTCAGGCTCCTTGTGTTACCACACCTTTGCGCTCCGATGCTCCTGGGACTAGAGTTATGGTCCACCTGAGGAGTGTAACCCTGCAGTACGATGGGCCACTCCCTCCACTTTCAGTGGGAGCACAGCAGCCTCCAAATTGCCCAGCGCGCTCCACATGTAGCCTCTCGACACTCAGAATCACCCCACCATCTTTATTCAAGAATCTCGTGCCAGGTTGCAAGCCCATCGCAACCAAGAGCAGGCGTTACAGCGCTGAGGATCGGATCTTTTTTCGATCTGAAGTTCAGTGGCTCCTCAGGGAAGGGATCATCCAACCTAGCACTAGTTCATGGAGAGCGCAAGTAGTGGTGGTTAAAACTGGAAACAAACCCCGGATGGTCATCGACTACTGTCAGACCATTAATAGATATACGCAGCTGGATGCGTATCCTCTCCCGCGCATATCTGACATGGTCAACCAGATTGCGCAGTACCGGGTGTTCTCCACCATCGACTTGAAGTCTGCTTACCACCAGCTCCCCATTCGCCCAGAGGGCCTGAAATACATGGCCTTTGAGGCGGATGGTCATCTTTATCACTTTCTAAGGGTTCCCTTTGGCGTCACGAATGGGGTCTCGGTCTTCCAGCGTGCAATGGACCGAATGGTGGACCAGAACGGGCTGCGGGCTACCTTCCCGTACCTGGATAACATCACTATCTGTGGCCATGATCAGCAGGACCACGATGCCAATCTCCTTAGATTTTTACGCACTGCATCTCGCCTGAATCTGACCTACAACAGGGAGAAGTGCGTATTTCGCAAGCGCCGCCTAGCAATTCTCGGATACGTGGTGGAAAACGGGGTCCTTGGCCCTGATCCAGACCGTATGCGTCCCCTCCTGGAACTTCCCCTGCCCACTAGCATCAAAGCACTGAGAAGATGCTTAGGCTCCTTCTCATACTATGCACAGTGGGTTCCCAATTATGCGGACAAAGCCCGTCCGCTCATCAAGTCTACCTCCTTTCCCCTAGCAACAGAGGCTCGCTTAGCCTTTGAAGGGATAAAGGCCGACATCGCAAAAGCCACGATGCACGCTGTTGATGAGTCCATCTCCTTTCAGGTGGAGAGTGATGCATCTGATTTCGCCCTGGCCGCCACACTTAACCAGGCGGGCAGGCCCGTCGCCTTTTTCTCTCGCACCCTCCAAGGCCCCAAAATTCGGCACTCTGCGGTGGAAAAGGAGGCCCAGGCCATTGTGGAGGCCATTCGGCATTGGCGCCATTACTTGGCGGGAAAACAATTCACCCTGCTCACGGACCAGCGGTCCGTGGCGTTCATGTTCAACAACACGTTACGGGGTAAGATCAAAAATGATAAAATCTTGAGGTGGAGAATCGAACTCTCCACCTACAATTATGATATCATGTACCGTCCAGGGAAGCTCAATGAGCCCTCAGACGCCCTGTCGCGTGGAACATGTGCAAGTGTGCAGGAGAATCAATTACAGGCCCTCCACAATGATCTCTGCCATCCGGGGGTCACTCGGCTCTTCCATTTCGTAAAGGCCCGGAATCTACCCTACTCAGTGAAGGATGTCAGGTCCATAACCCGAAGCTGCCAGGTATGTGCTGAATGCAAACCGCACTTCTACCGACCTGACAGGGCACACCTCATTAAAGCCACTCGCCCTTTCGAAAGACTGAGTGTGGACTTCAAGGGCTCCCTTCCTTCGACAGATCGGAACGTGTACTTCCTCAATGTGATTAACGAGTACTCACGATTCCCTTTTGTCATTCCCTGTTCTGATATGACCACTGCCACGGTTATCAAAGCATTACGGGATCTTTTCACCCTGTTCGGTTACCCCAGCTATATCCACAGTGATAGGGGCTTTTTATTCATGAGTGTCGACTTGAGGCAATACCTGCTCTCAAAAGGGATTTCCTCAAGTAGAACTACGAGTTACAACCCTAGGGGTAACGGACAGGTTGAACGAGAAAATGCTACAGTCTGGAAGGCTGTATTACTGGCGTTGAGGTCTAAAGGTCTTCCAGTCTCCCGTTGGCAAGAGGTACTCTCTGATGCGCTCCATTCCATCCGCTCACTCCTGTGTACGGCAACCAACGCTACTCCACATGAGAGGATGTTTTCCTTCCCTAGGAAGTCTTCCTCTGGGACCTCATTACCGTCTTGGTTGACGCACTCAGGACCTGTCCTCCTGCGGCGGCATGTTAGGACCCGCAAGTCCGACCCTTTGGTTGAACAGGTCCATCTCCTCCACGCCAACCCTCAATATGCCTATGTGGCGTATCCTGACGGGCGAGAGGACACAGTCTCTATTAGAGATCTGGTGCCTGCAGGGGACTTGGAAACCCCAGTCGCTTCCACACCCCTAGTTAGGGACCCCCCGACCCTTATCTCCCCTCCTGACACGGCGCGGGCAGTATCGGGACCACCACTTAATCCTCTTACTTCCGTGTACAGCTTGCCTGAGTCCAGGAGATTGTCACCACCTCGAGGCGTGCCCGAGTCCAGCCAATTGTCGCCACCTCGTGGTCCACCTGACCGTGAGGAACTGGAGGAGTCACTGGACACTGCCTTGGAGAGGAGGTCACCACGGTTACCAGAACCGGCGTTGCCGCCAGTGTTGAGGAGGTCGCAGAGACGGTGCGGTCCTCCAATACGACTGAACTTGTGAATATATGAACAGTTGTTCTGGTTTTTTTGCCCCGCCGGCCTTTGTTTTAAAGGAGGGGTGAATGTGGTGATCCATAGTTGGTTACCACTATGAGTGCTGAGCCATGGATGGTCAGCACTATGGGTGTTTGTAGATATGTTACTGTAGTTACTGTTGGGGTTAGGGTTGGGCTGTTCTACCTGTTGATATTGTTCTGTGGTACACTCCAGTTGGCTCCGCCTACCAGGGGAAGTATAAAGGTCACTGCACTGCCTGGTGACCCTTTAGTCTGGGATTGTATTGTATATAGTGTGCTCCATTCTTGTCAGTAATAAAAGCCTTTATTTCCCGGTGATGCACATCAATTTGGACACGAGGCTTGAAGCTTCAGTAAAAGAAGGCTTTTATTAACTAAAATGAAGCTATCAGAACTTTAGTACACTATCCCAGACTGAAGGGGTCCCGGCCAGAGCAGGGACTCTTATACCTCTCCCAGGAGGCGGAGCCCGACTGGGATGTGCCACAACAGTAACAAACACAGGTGTAACAACCCCACCCTAACCCAACAGCAACAGTAGTACAATCCAACAGTAACATATATACACCCTTGTAGTACTGGCCAGCCCCTGGCTCAGTACTATCCAGTGGGAACCAACGATGGTTCACCACATTCACCCCTCCTTTGAGAACAAAGGCCGGCGGGGTACAAAAACAGAATAAAGTGTCAGCACTCTATAAGTTCAGACGGTCTGGAGGACCGCACCGTCGTTGTGACCTCCTCAATACCGGCGGTGACACCGGAGTAGGCACTTGCGGTGGCGTTCTCCCCAAAACGGCATCCAGCTGTTCTTCCACGGACTCACAGGCCGGTTGACCCTGATGAGACGGTAGTGCAGGGGATCCTGACACGCCCTGCGGTGGCGACCATCTTCGGGGCTCAGGCAAGCTGTGCATTGGAGTAAAATTGTTAAGCACTGGTCCCGATGCTGCCCGCGCCGTGTCCGGGGAAGAAATGAGAGATAATGGATTTGTTACTGGGGGTATGGGAGCGACAGGAGTTGCTACGTCCCCTGCAGGAGCCAGGTCTCGGATCGAGACCGTGTCCTCTCGCCCGTCAGGATATGCCACATAGGCATACTGAGGGTTGGCGTGGAGGAGGTGGACCTGTTCGACCAAGGGGTCGGACTTGCGGGCCCTTACATGTCACCGCAGGAGGACGGGTCCTGGGTACGTCAACCAAGCTGGTAAAGATATCCCCGAGGAAGACTTCCGAGGGAATGAGAACATCCTCTCGTGGGGAGTAGCATTGGTTGCCGTACACAGGAGGGAGCGAATAGAGTGAAGCGCATCAGGGAGGACCTCCTGCCAACGGGAGACCAGAAGACCTTTGGATTTCAACGCCAGTAGGACAGCCTTCCAGACTGTAGCATTCTCACGTTCCACCTGTCCATTACCCCTAGGGTTGTAACTCGTGGTCCTACTAGAGGCAATCCCGTATGAGAGCAGGAATTGCCTCAAGTCATTACTCATGAACGACGAGCCCCTGTCGCTATGGATATAGCTGGGGTACCCGAACAGGGTAAAAAGATCACGGAATGCCTTGATCACCATGGCAGCAGATGTATCCGAGCAGGGGACAACAAATGGGAACCGGGAGTACTCATCTATCTGTTGAGGGAAGGGGGCCCTTAAAATCAACACTCAGCCTCTCGAAGGGGTGAGTGGCCTTGACCAAATGTGCAGGTCGGTAAAAGTGCGGTTTGCATTCTGCGCAAGTCCGACAGCTCCTTGTTACCGACCTGACGTCCTCCACCGAGTAAGGCAGGTTGCGGGCTTTGACAAAGTGGTAGAGCCGAGTGACCCCAGGATGGCACAGATCATTATGGAGGGCGTTCAAGCAATCCTCCTGAATACTAGCGCATGTTCCGCGCGAGAGGGCATCCGAGGGCTCATTGAGTTTCCCTGGACGATACATGATATCGTAGTTATAGGTGGAGAGTTCAATTCTCCACCACAAGATCTTGTTATTCTTGATCTTGCCCCTCTGCGTGTTGTTAAACATGAACGCCACGGACCGCTGGTCCGTGATCAGGGTGAACCGCTTTCCCGCCAGGTAATGGCGCCAGTGTCTGACGGCCTCCACAATGGCCTGGGCCTCCTTCTCCACCGCTGAATGCCGAATTTCAGGGCCTTGGAGGGTGCGGGAAAAAAATACGACGGGCCTGCCCGCCTGGTTAAGTGTGGCGGCCAGGGCGAAATCAGATGCATCGCTTTCTACCTGAAAGGGGATGGATTCGTCTAACGCGTGCATCGTGGCTTTCGCGATGTCGTCTTTCAATTTCTTGAAGGCCAATTGGGCCTCTGGCGTGAGGGGAAAAGTCGTGGACTTAATAAGCGGACGGGCTTTGTCCGCGTAGTTGGGGACCCACTGCGCATAATAGGAGAAGAAGCCTAGGCATCTTCTCAGTGCTTTTGCACTAGCAGGCAAGGGGGCGCATACGGTCTGGATCAGGGCCAATGACCCCGTTTTCCATCACGTATCCCAGGATGGCTAAACGGCGCGTACGGAACACACACTTCTCCCTGTTGTAGGTCAAATTCAGGCGAGATGCAGTGCGTAAGAAGTTATGGAGGTTTGTGTCATGGCCGCAGATGGTGACATTATCCAGGTACGGGAAGGTAGCCCGCAGCCTGTTCTGGTCCACCATTCGGTCCGTAGCACGCTGGAAGACCGAGACCCCATTGGTGACACCAAAGGGAACCCTAAGAAAATGATACAAGCGACCATCCGCCTCAAAAGCCGTGTATTGTTGGTCCTCTGGGCGAATGGGGAGTTGGTGGTAGGCGGACTTAAGGTCTATGGTGGAGAACACCCGGTACTGCGCAATCTGATTGACCATATCAGATATGCGCGGGAGAGGATACGCATCCAGCTGCGTATATCGGTTAATGGTCTGACTGTAATCAATGACCATCCGGGGTTTGTTCCCGCTCTTGACCACAACAACCTGTGCCCTCCACGGACTAACACTGGGCTGTATGATCCCTTCTTTGAGGAGTCGCTGAACCTCAGATCTGATGAAGATCCGATCCTCAGTGCTGTAACGCCTACTTTTAGTAGCGATGGGCTTGCAGCCTGGTACCAGATTCTGAAATAAAGAGGGTGTGGTGATCTTTAACGTAGAAAGATTGCAGGCGGGGCGCGTTGGGCAATTTGGAGACTGCAGCTGTTCTCCCACTGCCAGCGAAGGGAGTGGCCCACCGTACTGTAGGATCACACTCCTCAAGTGGACCGTGAAGTTGAGTCCGAGAAGAATTGGCGCGCAAAGATACGGCAACACAAGGAGCTTGAAACGCTCGTAAATTGTGCCTTGTACTTTCAAGGTTACCACGCAACTCCCTAGCACGGCGACAGACCAGGACCTTGATGCCATAGATATTGTCTGTTTGGCAGGTTGAATCTGGAGTCCACACCTCTTCACAGTGTCAGGGTGGATAAAGCTCTCAGTGCTCCCGCTGTCAAACAGACAATAAAGCACATGATTGTTTACCTGGATATCCATCATTGAACGACCGAGCCTGTGAGGCTTAGCCTGGTCCAGGATGATCGACGCCACCGTTGGTTCATGAACGCCACTGCAGGCAGCTGAAGTCGATGCTGAGGACCCCTGCTGGTCGCTCGTGGTCATCGTCAACCAACATGGCCGCCCCCATGAATCGCACGTGGGTGAGGGCGCCAAACTCAGCAACCCCTGGTGGTCATACTCCTCCGACTCCGTCGACCGTAATGGCGTCGTCCTGGACTCGCACGTGGACGAACCCCGCGACGACTTCGACGACGATGGTGATGATCCAAGCTCCGAAGAGTCGCAGGCCGCACTGCCGTTCCTGGGTTTCGATCTGCACACTTTTGCATAATGACCTTTTGTACCGCATGCGGTGCAGATTACCGCTTTAGCGGGACACTTTTGTCGGGTATGTTTTGCTCCTCCGCAGAAATAGCACAGCGGGCCGCATGGGGCTGCAGCCGTCGTCTGGCCCAAATGGGAGCACACCATTACACAGCACTTCGAGCCCGAGGGGCGAGGAGGGATTTGCGACTGCTCCTGCCACGTTGTCTCCACGTGGTCCTCTGGATATAAGACTAAGCTCTTCGAAGCCGACTCGAGCATTTCAGCTAATTCGATGGCCTGGGTAAAGTTGAGATTACCCTTTTCTAGCAGTTTGAGACGGATGTATGATGACCCGACCCCAGCCACAAACGCATCTCGGGCGAGGTCGTACATGCTCTGCTCAGCCGACACAGCTTTGCAGTCACAGCCCCTGGCTAGCTGTAAGAGCTCATTGGCATAGTCCTCCATGGTTTCGCCCGACTGCCAACGTCGTGTAGCAAGGAGGTAACGAGCGTGTATCTCGTTAGGAGGTTTTGTGTAGCGCTTCTTTAGAAGCTCGAGGGCCCTAGGGTAAGTGGTGGCCGCATGGATCGCGAGGTAGACTGTGTCGCTTACCCTCGCATGGAGGACCCGGAGTCTGTCATCATCTGTGGTGACCGCTGCAGAGGCTGCTAGGTAATCTTCGAAACACTTCAGCCAGTGGTCGAAGGTGTTAGAAGCGCCCACCGCACGTGGATCTAGCGTCAGACGTTCTGGCTTGAGGATTTGCTCCATACTCTCCTTTCTATTTTTTCTTCCGTCGAGAGTTTAATTTTAGTTAATAAAATTGATGCACATCAATTTGGACACGAGGCTCAAAGCTTCAGTAAAAGAAGGCTTTTATTAACTAACAATGAAGCTATCAGAACTTTAGTACACTATCCCAGACTGAAGGGGTCCCGGCCAGAGCAGGGACTCTTATACCTCTCCCAGGAGGCGGAGCCCGACTGGGATGTGCCACAACAGTAACAAACACAGGTGTAACAACCCCACCCTAACCCAACAGCAACAGTAGTACAATCCAACAGTAACATATATACATCCTTGTAGTACTGGCCAGCCCTGGCTCAGTACTATCCAGTGGGAACCAACGATGGTTCACCACACCCGGGTACAATCTAGCCTCCCGAGTGATTTAATCGCGCATCAGGAACCATGGCTGGAACTTTACCGCCTCGCCCACCAGGGCAAATGGAGCAGGCGGGGGGGGGCCGACCATGGAAAGGTTCAATGACCTCGGCTGGGATTTTACAGTTTCGGGATGAGTGAGGTGATAAAATCCCTGTGTCTTTACAATTTGCTTCCTCTTGATTCTATATTTTTCTGAGCTCAATTTCTAAACGGCGAACAGATCCTTTTGTTATTTTCCTCCGTTTAACTTTTCCTCTTCCAGTCGCTATTTATATTCCCCACCAGTTTGCTCTCATTCTTTTCTTTCCCTCGAAACCAATTTTTTGCATCCTTTGCTGTTTAATAAAATCTCCCGAAGATTTATATCAATTCGCACAACTTTTCATTGCATCGAATACTATCCTGAATTTACTGGAGAATCCATGGATAGGTCAGTTTTCCCTGGAGTTTTGTGCTTCTCAATAGAAGGTCTTTCAACTGAGAATTTTGGACAATTTCTTTAAATATTTGCCATTGTTTATCAAGCTCCATACCTTTTCCTGTCTATTAATCAATCCAATATTAATGTTAACATATTTCCCCAACAAGGATGGAGTGTAATTCTCACACCCGCACTGTGTCTGTCTGCTGTATTGATCTGACTTTACAGCTACCCATGGTGTGGGGTGTGCTGCCGAAGGCGAGACTTGGCTTCTTACAGATCTAACATGGTGACCTTAACTCTGTTATAAACTGCCTTTCAGAAACTGGGTTAGATTCAGTGAATACAGCAGGAGCAGGAATGGTTCCCAATTGTACAGTGAACAAAAAAAAAACAAAGAACAATCCAGCACAGGAACAGGCCCTCCGGCCCTCCAAGCCTGCACCGATCATGTGTTCCGAACTGGACCATCCGTTTGTATCCCTCTAGTCCCAGTCTGTTCATGTGGCTATCCAGATAAGTCTTAAATGATCCTAGCGTGTCTGCCTCAACCACCTTGCTTGGTAGTGCATTCCAGGCCCCCACCACCCTCTGTGTAAAATACGCCCCCCGCATATCTGTATTGAACCTTGCCCCCCACCTTACCTTGAACTTGTGACCCCTTGTGTTTGTCATTTCTGACCTGGGGAAAAGCTTCCAACTATCTCTGCCCTTCATAATTTTATAACCTTCTATTAGGTCGCCCCTCAACCTCCGTCTTTCCAGGGAGAACAACCCTAGTTTATTCAATCTCACCTCATAATTAATACCCTCCATACCAGGCAACATCCTGGTAAACCTTTTCCGCACTCTCTCCAAAGCCTCCATGTCCTTCTGGTAGTGTGACGACCAGAACTTGACGCAGTATTCCAATTGTGGCCTAACCAACATTCTACATAACTGCAACATCATATTCCAACTTTTATACTCTATGCCCCGTCCAATAAAGGCAAGCATGCCATATGCCTTCTTCACCACCTTTTCCACCTGTGCTGCCACCTTTAAGGATCTGTGGACTTGCACACCCAGATCCCTCTGTGTGTCTATACTCCTGATGGTTCTGCCATTTATTGTACAGCTCTCCCCTGCATTAGATCTACCAAAATGCATCACTTTGCATTTATTCTACCAAAATGCATCATTTTGCATTGTTCACATTGTCCCACTAACTCCTCTCTGTCCCCACATCGACCCCTCTCTCTGAGCCAGTGCTGGAGTCGGAAGCCCTGATATTCTTCTTACTTCACTAGCAGGCAGTGGAGAGCAATCAGGTGATGGCAGATCCTGGATAAAATGTTAATGAGAGTCAGGGGCCAATTTCAGTGCAGCCTCATGTTTCAGGGTTGGGTGTGAGATGTCAGTGCACCGCAGGCTATGGATCCCCAAAAAAACAGACAGGAAATAATTTCTAATCAAATGGAAAATACAGTATATGCTGGAAATCTGAATTAAAAACAGAAAATGCTGGAAAACTCGGCAGGTCTGGCAGTATCTGTGGAGAGAGAAACACAGTTCATGTTTGCAGTCGGAGCTCTGAACAAGAGCCGTATGAACTCAAACCATTAACTGTGTTTCTCTCTCCACAGATACTGCCAGACCTGCTGAGCTTTTCCAGTATTTTCTGCTTTATTTTATGAAATAATTTCCAGTGATACAAACACGACAGAACACAGTAAACCCGGAACTATAATTACCTCGTGCTGAATGATTTTGCCGGGCACAGTGCAGCCAATTCCGTTACAGAACTGGTACAGTTCTTGATTGTGTGCAGCGAGTTGGTTCCAGAAGAGGACAGACACAGTTAAGAAGAGTCTCAGCATCTTGGTGTTGGTTCAGATCACTGGTGAACGCACTGAATGATTCTCAGCACCTTCAGCTCGATCTGAAGTTTGAGCAGAGAGCTCAGAGATTTTTATACTGTTTTACGAAGATGATCTTGAATCAAGTTTCCCTGGGCAGGAACATCTCGTGTTGAAGAAACGCATGATCTAATTTACTGTGGAAATGTGACTCGGTTCCAACATTGAATTTAGAAATTATTAACTCTGTGAGTGCCGGTTCCCAGGAAGTCTGAGCAACCCGGAGCAGCTATTTTACAATTGATTCCAGTTCACACACTCAGGATTGTTCCCCTTCCCTGTTTGGGAGTTGACTGGAATGGAAGATTGATCTGTCGCTCGCTGGTGTTAGTGACCCAGCAGAAAACAATCTCACATTCTCCTTTCATGTCTGCACGATCTCATTTCTTGGGTTCCCTGTGCCAGCAGTACATTAGAACATAAGAACTAGGAGCAGGAGTAGGCCACCTGGCCCCTTGAGCCTGCTCTGCCATTCAATAAAATCATGGCTGATCTTTTCGTAATCTCAGCTCCACTTACCCGCCCGCTCACCATAACCCTTAATTCCTTTCCTGTTCAAAAATGTATCCATTCTTGCCTTAAAAACATTCGATGAGGTAGCCTCAACTGCTTCGCTGGGCAGGGAATTCCACAGATTCACAACCCTTTGTATGAAGAAGTTCCTCCTCAACTCAGTCCTAAATCTGCTCCCCCTTATTTTGTGGCCATGCCCCCTAGTTCTAGTTTCACTCGCCAGTGGAAACAACTTCCCTGCTTCTATCTTATCTATTCCCTTCACAATCTTATATGTTTCTATAAGATCTCCCATCATTCTTCTAAATTCCAATGTGTATAGCCCCAGTCCAATCAGTCTCTCCTCATAAGCCAACCCTCTCAACTCCGGAATCAACTTCGTGAATATCCTCTGTACCCCGTCCAGTGCCAGTATATCCTTTCTCAAGCAAGGGGACCAAAACTGTACACAGTACTCCAGGTGTGGCCTCACCAGCACCTTTATTCAGCTGCAACATAACCTTGCTGCTTTTAAACTCCATCCCTCTTGCAATGAAGGACAAAATTCAATTTGTCTTTTTAATTACCTGCTGCACCTGCAAATCAACCTTTTGTGATTCATGCACAAGGGCACCCAGGTCCCTCTGCACAGCAGCATGCTGCAATTTTTTACCATTTAAATAATAGTCCATTTTGCTGTTATTGCTATCAAAATGGATGACCAACATTATACTGCATCTGCCAGACCATTACCCGCTCACTTGGGCTATCTATATCCCTTTGCACACTTTCATTGTTCTCTGTACACTTTGCTCTACCTCTCATCTTAGTGTCAACTGCAAATTTTGACACACTACATTTGTCCCCAACTCCAAATCATTCATGTCAATCATAACAATTTCAGTCCCAACACTGATCCCTGGGGGACACCACTCGTCACTGATCACCAACCCGAAAACCACGCATTTATCTCCACTCTTTGCTTTCCGTCAGTCAACCAATCCTCAATCCATGCTAATACATTACCCAAAACACTATGCATCTTTATCTTATGCAGCAGTCTTTGGTACGGCACCTTGTCAAATGCCTTCTGGAAATCCAGGTGCACCACATCCACAGGTTGCCCATTGTCCACTGCACATGTCATGTTCTCAAAGAATTCCACCAAATTAGCCAAACATGACCTGCCCTTCATGAACCCAAGCTGCACCTTCCCAATGGGACAATTGATATCCAGAGACCTCGCTATTTCTTACTTGATGATGGATTCAAGCATTTTCGTTACTACAGAAGTTAAGCTATCTGGCCTATAGTTACCCGCCTTTTGTCTACCTCCTTTTTTAAACAGTGGCATCACATTTGCTGTTTTCCAATCTTCGGGAACCATCCCAGAGTCCAGCAGATTTTGGTAAATTACCACTCGTATATTTGCTATTTCCCCCACCATCTCTTTTAGTACCCTGGGATGCATTCCATCAGCACCAGGAGACTTGTCTACCTTTAGTCCATTAACTTGCCCAACACGACCTCTTTCGTGATGATAGTTTCTAGGTCCCCACCAGCTTTCTTGTTACCAATTTTTAGCATGTTATTTGTGTCTTCCACTGTGAAGACCGACACAAAATACCTGTTCAATGCCTCAACCATTTCCTCATTTCCAGTTATCACATCCCCCTTCGAATCCTTTGAAGGACCAATGTTTACTTTAGCCATTCTTTTTTATTTTAAATATTTGTTGAAATCTTTGCTATCTATTTTTATATTCTGAGCCAGTTTATTCACATAATCTATCTTACTTTTCTTTATAGAACAAAGAACAAAGAACAATACAGCACAGGAACAGGCCCTTCGGCCCTCCAAGCCTGCACCGACCATGTGTTCCTAACTGGACCATACGTTTGTATCCCTCTATTCCCAGTCTGTTCATGTGGCTATCTAGATAAGACTTAAATGATCCGAGCGTGTCTGCCTCAACTACCTTGCTTGGTAGTGCATTCCAGCCCCCCACCACCCTCTGTGTAAAAAACGTCCCCCGCATAATTGTATTGAACCTTGCCCCCTTTGCCTTGAACTTGTGACCCCTTGTGTTTGTCATTTCTGACCTGTTCACCCTATAATCATAACAAATGTGGCCCTTCATAATTTTATAAACTTCTATTCGGTCGCCCCTCAACCTCCGTCTTTCCAGGGAGAACAACCCTAGTTTACTTAATCTCACCTCATTGCTAATACCCTCCATACCAGGCAACATCCTGGTAAACCTTTTCTGCACTCTCTTCAAAGCCTCCTCGTCCTTCTGGTAGTGTTGCGACCAGAACTGGACCGAGTATTCCAAATGTGGCCTAAACAACGTTTTATATAACTGCAACATCATATGCCAACTTTTATACTCTATGCCCCGTCCAATATAGGCAAGCATGCCATATGCCTTCTTCACTGCCTTTTCCGCCTGTGCTGCCACCTTTAAGGATCTGTAGACTTGCACACCCAGATCCCTCTGTGTGTCTATACTCATGATAGTTCTGCCATTTATTGTATAGCTCCCCCCTACATTAGATCTACTAAAATGCATGTGACTAGTGACTAGTGGTGTTCCGCAGGGCTCTGTATTGGGACCTCTGCTGTTTGTGATTTATATAAACGATCTGGAAGAAGGTGTAACTGGGGTGATCAGTAAGTTTGCGGACGACACGAAAATGGCTGGACTTGCAGATCATGAGGAACATTGTCAGAGGCTACAGAAGGATATAGATAGGCTGGAAATTTGGGCAAAGAAATGGCAGATGGAGTTCAATCCAGATAAATACGAAGTGATGCATTTTGGTAGAACTAACGTACGGGGGAGCTATACGATAAATGGCAGAACCATAAAGGGTGTAGATACGCAGAGGTGTCCAAGTCCACAGATCCTTGAAGGTGATGTCACAGGTGGAGAAGGTAGTGAATAAGGCATCTGGCATGCTTGCCTTTATAGGACGGGGCATAGAGTATAAAAGTTGGGGTCTGATGTTGCGGTTGTATAGAACGTTGGTTCGGCCGCATTTGGAATACTGCGCCCAGTTCTGTTCGCCACACTACCGGAAGGACGCGGAGGTTTTAGAGAGAGTATAGAGGAGGTTTACCAGGATGTTGCCTCGTATGGAAGGGCTTAGTTATGAGGAGAGATTGGGTAAACTGGTGTTGTTCTCCCTGGAAGGACGGAGGATGAGGGGTGACCTCATAGAGGTATATAAAATTATGAAAGGCATAGATAGGGTGAACGGTGGGAAGCTTTTTCCCAGGTCAGTGGTGACGTTCACGAGGGGTCATAGGTTCAAGGTGAGGGGGGGGAGGTTTACCACGGATATCAGAAGGACGTATTTTACGCAGAAGGTGGTGGGGGCCTGGAATGCGCTGGTGGTGGAAGCGGACACACTGGGAACGTTTAAGACTTATCTAAATAGCCACATGAACGGAGTGGGAATGGACGGCTACAAAAGAATGGTCTAGTTTGGACCAGGGAGCGGCGCGGGCTTGGTGGGCCGAAGGGCCTGTTCCTGTGCTGTATTGTTCTTTGTTCTTTGTTTTTTGCATCACTTCACATTTATCTGGATTAAATTCTATCTGCCATTTCACCGCCCAATTTTCCAGCCTATCTATATCCTGCTGTATTCTCTGACAATGTTCATCACTATCCGCAACTCCAGCAATCTTTGTGTCGTCCGCAAACTTTCTAATCAGACCAGCTACATCTTTTTCCAAATCATTTATATATATCACAAACAGCAGAGGTCCCAGTACAGAGCCCTGTGGAACACCACTAGCCACAGACCTCCAATCAGAAAAAGACCCCTCCACTGCTACCCTCTGTCTTCTATGGCCAAGATGTGGAGATGCCGGCGTTGGACTGGGGTAAACACAGTAAGAAGTTTAACAACACCAGGTTAAAGTCCAACAGGTTTATTTGGTAGCAAAAGCCACACAAGCTTTCGGAGCTCTAAGCCCCTTCTTCAGGTGACTCACCTGAAGAAGGGGCTTAGAGCTCCGAAAGCTTGTGTGGCTTTTGCTACCAAATAAACCTGTTGGACTTTAACCTGGTGTTGCTAAACTTCTTACTGTGTTCTATGGCCAAGCCACTTCTGTACCCATCTAGCTAGTTCACCTTTGATTCCGTGAGATTTAACCTTTTGCACCAGCCTGCCAAGAGGGACCTTGTCAATTCCAAACTAAAATCCATGTGGACGACATCCACGGCCCTTCCCTCGTCAATCACTTTTGTCACCTCCTCAAAAAACTCAACCAAATTTGTGAGGCATCATCTCCCTCGTACAAAACCATGTTGTCTATCACTAATGAGACTATTCAGTTCTAAATGTGTATAGATCCTATCTCTAAGAATCTGCTCCTACAATTTCCCTCCCACGGACGTCAAGCTCACTGGCCTCTGATGACCCGGGTTATCCTTGCTACCCTTCTTAAATAACGGGACCACATTTGCTATCCTCCAATCCTCTGGGACCTCACCTGTGACCAATGAAGAAACAAAGATTTGTCCACCTTAATGCTTCCTAAAACACCTAACACTGCCTCCCTTGTAATTGCGATTTGTTCTAATGGGCCTACACATCCCTCTGAGACACTGCCAATCAACGTGTCCCTCTCCTTTGTGAATACTAATGCAAAGTATTCATTCAGGATCTCACCGACTTCCTTGGGTTCTCAGCATAATTTCCCTCCTTTGTTCTTGAGAGGTCCGACTCTTTCTCTGACAACCCTCTTGTTCCTAACGTATGTATAAAATGCCTTGGGATTCTCCTTAATCCTGTCTGCCAAGGACATTTCGTGACCCCTTTTTGCCCTTCTAACTCCCTGGTATTTTCTACTTTCGAACATAGAACATAGAACATTACAGCGCAGTACAAGCCCTTCGGCCCTCGATGTTGCGCCGACCAGTGAAACCAATCTAAAGCCCATCTAACCTACACTATTCCAATATCATCCATATGTTTATCCAATAACCATTTGAATGCTCTTAATGTTGACGAGTCCACTACTGCTGCAGGCAGGGCATTCCACGCTCTTGCTACTCTCTGAGTAAAGAACCTACCTCTAACATCTGTCCTATATCTATCACCCCTCAATTTAAAGCTATGTCCCCGAGTGTTAGCCATCATCATCTGAGGAAAAAGGCTCTCACTATCCACCCTATCTAATCCTCTGATCATCTTGTATGCCTCTATTAAGTCACCTCTTAACCTTCTTCTCTCTAACGAATAAAACCTCAAGCCCCTCAGCCTTTCCTCATACTATTTTCCCACCATACTAGGCAGGATCCTGGTAAATCTCCTCTGTACCCTTTCCAACACTTCCACATCCTTCCTATAATATGGCGACCAGAACTGTATGCAATACCCCAAGTGTGGCCGCACGAGAGTTTTGGACAGTTGCAGCATGACCTCCTGGCTCCGAAACTCAATCCCTCTACCAATAAAAGCTAACACACCGTACGCCTTCTTAACAACCCTATCAACCTGGGTGCCAACTTTCAGGGATCTATGCACATGGACACCCAGATCCCTCTGCTCATCCACACTACCAAGTATCTTACCATTAGCCCAGTACTCTGTATTCCTGTTATTCCTTCCAAAGTGAATCACCTCACATTTTTCCGCATTAAACTCCATTTGCCACCTCTCAGCCCAGCTCTGCAGCTTATCTATGTCCCTCTGTAACCTACTGCTTCCCTCCGCACTGTCTACAACTCCACCGACTTTAGTGTCATCCGCAAATTTACGAACGCATCCTTCTACGCCCTCATCCAGGTCATTAATAAAAATGATAAACAGCAGCGGCCCTAAAACAGATCCTTGTGGCACACCACTCGTCACTGAACTCCAGGATGAACATTTCCCATCAACCACCACCCTCTGTTTTCTTACAGCTCGCCAATTCCTGACCCAAACCACTAAATCACCCTCAATCCCATGTGTCCGTATTTTCTGCAAAAGCTTACCATGGGGAACCTTATCAAACGTTTTGCTGAAATCCATATACACCACATCAACCGCTTTACCCTTAGCCACCTCTTTGGTCACCTTCTCAAAGAACTCAATAAGGTTTGTGAGGCACGACCTACCCTTCACAAAACCGTGCTGACTATCCCAAATCAAATTATTCCTTTCCAGGTGATTATAAATCCTATCTCTTATAATCCTTTCCAATACTTTGCCCACAACAGAAGTAAGGCTCACCGGTCTATAATTACCAGGGTTGTCCTACTCCCCTTTTTGAACAAGGGGACAACATTTGCTATCCTCCAGTCTTCTGGCACTGTTCCAGTAGACAATGACGACCCAAAGATCAAAGCCAAAGGCTCTGCAATCTCCTCTCGAGCCTCCCAGAGAATACTCAGATAAATCCCATCTGGCCCAGGGGACTTATCTATTTTTACCCTTTCCAGAATTGCTAACACCTCCTCCTTATGAACATCAATCCCATCCAGTCCAACAGCCTGCATCTCAGTACTCCCCTCAACACTGTCCCTCTCCAGTGTGAAGACTGACGAAAAATATTCATTTAGTGCCTCTCCTATCTCTTCAGACTCCATGCACAACTTGCCACTCCTGTCCTTGACTGGCCCAAATCTTACCCTAGTCATTCGTTTACTTCTGACATACCTACAGAAAGCTTTAGGGTTTTCCTTGATCCTACCTGCCAAAGACTTCTCATGTCCCCTCCTGGCTCTTCTTAACTCTTTCTTTAGGTCCTTCCTGGCTAACTTGTAACTCTCAAGCTCCCTAACTGATCCTTCACGCCTCATCTTTACATAAGTCTCCTTCTTCCTCCTCACAAGAGATTTAACCTCCTTAGTAAACCACGGTTCCCTCACATGTCTGCTTCCTCCCTGCCTGACAGGTACATATTTATCAAGGACGCGTAGTAGCTGTTCCTTGAACAAGTTCCACATTTCAATTGTGCCCATCCCCTGCAGTTTCCTTCCCCAACCTATGCCAGCTAAATCTCACCTAATCGCCGAATCGCATCTCGCCTTTCTCTGTATTCCTCCAGTGCTTCATCTGTTTTTAGCTGCCTGGACCGTATGTCTGCCTCTTTTTTCTTTTTGATTAGACCCACAATTTCTCTGGTTATCCATGGCCCTCGAATCCTACCTTTCCTGTCCTTCCTTTTTACAGGCACATGCCTGTCCTGCACTCCTATCAACTGCTCCTTAAAAGACTCCCACATGCCATATGTGGATTTACCCTCAAACAACCTCTCCCAATCAACAGCCACCAAATCCTGCCTAATCCGGTTGTAGTTAGCCTTCCCCCAATTCAGCACCTTACCCATAGGACAACACTCATCCTTTTCCATGACTAGAGCTTTTATAGCTTTTTTTGTGGCTTTCTGCTGACCTTTAAAGATTCTCCAATCCTCTAGTTTCCCACTAATCTTTGCCACTTTGTGTGCATTTTCCTTTAATTTGATGTCCACCTTAATTTCCTTAGAATCCATGGCTGACTATCTCTTTTTCAGGTTAAAGTCCAACAGGTTTATTTGGTAGCAAAAGCCACACAAGCTTTCGGAGCTCCAAGCCCCTTCTTCAGGGGAAACTGCAGGGGATGGGCACAATTGAAATGTGGAACTTGTTCAAGGAACAGCTGCTACGCGTCCTTGATAAATATGTACCTGTCACCTGAAGAAGGGGCTTGTAGCTCAAAAAGATTGTGTGGATTTTGCTACCAAATAAACCTGTTGGACTTTAACCTGGTGTTGTTAAACTTCTTACTGTGTTTACCCCAGTCCAACGCCGGCATCTACACATCATATCTCTTTTTCTACAGTCCTTCCTTATCACTGGTATATACTTTTGCTGAGCACTGTGAAAAATCGCTTTGAAAGTCCTCCACTGTTCCTCAATTGTCCCACCATAAAGTTTTTGCTCCCAATCTACCGTAGCCAACTCCTCCCTCATCCCCTTGTAGTCTCCTTTGTTTAAGCACAAGACACTGATATTGGATTTTACCTTCTCACGCTTTATCTGAATTTTAAATTCAACCATCCGACAGGATCTCTAACTGTAAGATCATTAATTATTCCTGTCTCATTGCACAAGACCAGATCTAGGATAGCTTGCTCCCTCATAGGTTCCATTACACACTGTTCAAGGAAGCTATCATGGATACATTCTATGAACCCCACCTCAAGGCTGCCTTGACTGACCAGGTTTGACCGATTGACATGTAGATTACTCCCTTGATTCCTTTAGCCCCAAGAGCTATATCTAATTTCTCCTTGAAATCGGACAATGTTTTGACCTCAACTACATTCTGTGATAGTGAATTCCACACTTCCACCACCCTCTGGATGAAGAAATTTCTCCTCAGCCCAGTTCTAAAACGTTTACCCCTTACCTTCAAACTATGACCCCTAGTCCTGGACTCCCACACCATCGGGAACATCATTTCTGAATCTTCCCTGTTTAACCCTGTTAGAATTTTATCACTTTCTATGAGATCCCCTCTCACTGCTCTCAACTCCAATGAATACAGTCTCTGGGTGTGTCCTGGGTGTGGATTCACACCCACCTCCCACCTCCTCATTCCTGTTAGGTTCGGGTTTGACAACAATCCGTGTAACGAATAAAGGGATTAAAGAGTCTGAGAGAATTACAGCTACGTTTTGTCTCTTGTCCTAAAATGTGCAGTTATTAAAATTATCCAGGTGCTGATGAAGTCACTTTAGATCTTGTGACCATGTTTTTCTTCATCTCTCATGAGTTCAACATCAAAAGATGCAAAGCCCCATGTAAATGTCACTGTGAAGAGAGGCCAAGAGATGACTTGTGGCTCTCGCAATGCAAAGTAATAAAATCAGCTGAGTGCCTCACTCAGAAACAGGCTCATTGGAAATGTGGGTGAGGTCGGGTCCACTCAATGATCACTGAAGTAAAGCTGCCTCCAAAGGCAGGACTGAAACCAAACTGCAATTGTCCATCTGGGCATTTACAGGGCCGACATTTCAGAGCAATGGGTGGAGCTGATTTCTAGATTTTCAATTCCTCAAGTGCTCTTCAATCATGTCCCAGAATCATCGAGGTTTACAGCATGGAAACAGGCCCTTCGGCCCAACTTGTCCATGCCACCCTTTTTTTTAAAAGCACAAAGCTAATCCCAATTGCCCACATTTGGCCCATATCCCTCTATACCCATCTTACCCATGTCACTGTCTGAATGCTTTTTAAAAGATGAAATTGTACCCGCCTCTACTACTACCTCTGGCAGCTTGTTCCAGACACTCACCACCCTCTGTGTGAAACGATTGCTCCTCTGGACACTTCTGTATCTCTCCCCTCTCATCTTAAAATTATGTTTTCGACTCCCCTACCATTGGGAAAAGATATTGACTATCCAGCTGATCTTTGCCCTCATTATTTTATAGACCTCTACAAGGTCACCCCTCAGCCTCCTACGCTCCAGAGAAAAAAGTCCCAATCTATCCAGCCTTGCCTTACAACTTAAACCATCAAGTCCAGGTAGCATCCTAGTAAATCTTTTCTGCACACTTTCCAGTTTAATAATATCCTTTCCATAATAGGGTTGCCAGAACTCTACACAGTATTCCAAGTATGGCCTTACCAATGTCTTGTACAACTTCAACAAGACGTCCCAACTCCTGCATTCAATGTTCTGACCAATGAAACCAAGCATGCTGAATGCCTTCTTCACCACCCTGTCCACCTGTGACTCTATTTACAATGAGCTATGAACATGTACCCCAAGATCCCTTTGTTCCGTAACTCTCCCCAATGTCCTACCATTAACTGAGTAAGTCCTGCCCTGGTTCAATCTACCAAAATGCATCACCTCGCATTTATCTAAATTAAACTCCATCTGCCATTCGTCAGCCCACTGGCCCAATTGATCAAGATCCCATTGCAATCGGAGATAACTTTCTTCACTGTCCACTATGCCACCAATCTTGGTGTCATCTGCAAACTTACTAACAATGCCTCCTGTATTCTCATCCAAGTCATGAATATAAATGACAAATAACAGTGGGCCCAGCACTGATCCCTGAGGCACACCGCTGGTCACAGGCCTCCAGGTTGAAAAACAACCCTCTACAACCACCCTCTGGCTTCTGTCAAGAAGCCAATTTTGTATCCATTTAGATACCTCACCCTGGATCCCGTGAGATTTAATCTTATGCAATAACTTACCATGCGGTACCTTGTCAAAGGCCTTGCTAAAGTCCATGTAGACAACATCAACTACACTTCCCTCATCTACCTTCTTGGTTACCCCTTCAAAAAACTCAATCAAATTTGTGAGACATGATTTTCCACTCACAAAGCCATGCTGACTGTCCCGAATCAGTCCTTGTGTCTCTAAATGCCTGTAGATCCTGTCTCTCAAAATACCTTCCAACAATTTACCCACTACAAATGTGAGGCTCACTGGCCTGCAGTTCCCAGGCTTTTCCCTGCAGCCCTTTTTAAACAAAGGCACAACATTTGCCACTCTCCAATCTTCAGGCACCTCACCTGTGGCTGTCGATGATTCAAATATCTCGGCGTGGGGACCTGCAATTTCCTCCCTCGACCCCCACAATGTCCTGGGATATACTTCATCAGGTCCCAGCTGCCTATGCATGTCATGTGCCTCCTCCTTCTTCTTGACCAGGGCCTCAATATCCTGAGTCATCCAGGGTTCTCTACTTCTGCCAGCCTTGCCCTTGACTCTAAGAGGAATGTGCTTACCCTGAACCCTGGTTAACACTTCTGAAAGCCTCCCATTTATCAGACGTCCCTGGGAAAAATGAAATTGGAATAAACTTTAACCAGGAACGTGTTTGAATCATAGAATCATAGAAACCCTACAGTGCAGAAGGAGGCCATTTGATTGAGTCATTGCAGATTGTGATCACATGGTATTTATTATTGCTTCTTGGAATGGCTATCAGTTTCTGATACATACTTGGTACATACTCATGCGACTCGGCCAACATTGTCTATCATAGAAACCCTACAGTACAGAAAGAGGCCATTCGGCCCAACAGGTCTGCACCGACCACGATCTCACCCAGGCCCTATCCCCATATCCCTACATATTTACCCGCTAATCCCTCTAACCTACGCATCCCGGGTCACTACAGGGCAATTTAGCATGGCCAATTAACCTAACCCGCACATCTTTGGGCTGTGGGAGGAAACTGGAGCACCCGGAGGAAACCCATGCAGACACAGGAAGAATTTGCAAACTCCACACAGACAGTGACCCAAGCCGGGAATTGAACCCAGGTCCTTGGAGCTGTGAAGCAGCAGTGCGAACCACTGTGCTACCGTGCCGCCCATGTCTACCTGATACGCTGCAGGAAAGGATGTCCCGAGGCATGGTACATCGGCGAGAGCCTGCAGACGCTACGGCAACGGAAGAATGGACACCGCTCGACATCACCAGGCAGGAGTGTTCCCTTCCTGTCGGGGCAGTCAAGGGCATTCAGCCTCCGATCTTTGGATAAGCGTTCTCCAAGGTGTCGATCAAGACACACGACAACGCAGAATCGCCGAGCAGAAACTGACAGCCAGGTTCCGTACATATATGAACGGCCTCAACCAGGATCTTGGGTTCATGTCACATTACATGTAACCCCCATGATTTTCCTGGGCTTGCAAAATCTTACTATCTGTCCTGGCTTGAGACAATTCGCACCTCTTTAACCTGTGATTATCACTCTCTCCACTCGCATTGTCTGTACCCGTGAAGACTTGATTCCCTGTTAAGACTCGCATTCCAACCATTATCTTGCAATTGATTCTGTGTCTATATATGCCGTGTTTGTGAACCCAACTCTCCACTCACCTGATGAAGGACCAACGCTCCGAAAGCTCGTGCTACCAAATAAAGCTGTTGGACTTTAACCTGGTGTTGTGAGACTTCTTACTGTCGTGAAGAAAGCCGGCTCATTCCTCAATACCAAGTCTAGTATGGCCTCTACCATGGTTGGATTGTCAACATACTGGATCAAAAACCCTTCCTGGACACATCTAACAAATCGCTGTCCATCCGAGCCCCTGGCTGTAAGAGAGTCCTGGTCAATATGGGGGAAGTTAAAGTCAGCCACCACAACGATGCTGCTTTTCTCACACCTTTCCAGTGTCTGCCTACACATCTGCTCCTCTGTTTCCTGCGGGATGGTGGGAGATCTACAGTACACTCCCAACATTGTGATTTCACCCTTCCCATTCATGAGAAACTTACCGATAAGATGATTAGGTCTGTTTGGAATCCTCATGGGCCTCCTGTAAAACAGAGGGAGTGGTGGGAAAAGGAGAAAAAGGGTAAGAATGATAAAGAACAAAGAACAAGGAACAATACAGCACAGGAACAGGCCCTTCGGCCCTCCAAGCCCGTGCCGCTCCCTGGTCCAAACGAGACCATTCTTTTGAATCCCTCCATTCCCACTCCGTTCATATGGCTGTCTAGATAAGTCTTAAATGTTCCCAGTGTGTCCGCCTCCACCACCTTGCCTGGCAGCGCATTCCAGGCCCCCACCACCCTCTGTGTAAAATATGTCCTTCTGATATCTGTGTTAAACCTCCCCCCCTTCACCTTGAACCTATGACCCCTCATGAACGTCAGCACCGACCTGGGGAAAAGCTTCCCACCGTTCACCCTATCTATGCCTTTCATAATTTTATACACCTCTATTAAGTCTCCCCTCATTCTCTGTCTTTCCAGGGAGAACAACCCCAGTTTACCCAATCTCTCCTCATAACTAAGCCCGTCCATACCAGGCAACATCCTGGTAAACCGCCTCTGTACTCTCTCCAAAGCCTCCACGTCCTTCTGGTAGTGTGGCGACCAGAACTGGATGCAGTACTCCAAATGCGGCTGAACCAACGTTCTATACATCTGCAACATCAGACCCCAACTTTTATACTCTAAAGCCTGGGTTCTGATTCTCCGAGCCCATGTAGAATTAATAAAACGAGTGAAACTGTTTATAAAGAACAGGAGTTACCTGTTCCTAACAAACATCAATAAAAATGAAAATAATTAGGTTGAGGAATCTACTAAAAAAAAATACACAGATTAAAATCAAGTTCGTTCAGGTTCGAGATGTTTTTATCCAAATTACATAAAGTGACACAAATTCGTGCCAAGTTTCTCTGCTCAATCCCCGCCGCTTTAGGTTCTGTGGAAAAGTTAACCGTTTCAACAGACAGTTGATATTGTAACACTACATTCTGCACCCTCTCTTTTCCTTCTCTATGAACGGTATGCTTTGTCTGTATAGCGCACGGGCTTTTCAGTGTATATTAATACATGGAACAATAAGAAGTCAAGTCAAACCAAATCAAATGGAACAAGATGGGCAGTTGCTTCAAGACATTTATTTGGAGACTTTCAATATTGCAGCAACAGTCAACCCAATTCAGAATCTGGTCAAATGGGAGAGGGCATCTGGTGCAGAGTTTGAAAAGACAGAATGGACGGAGCAGTGTGAGGTTCCATTCACCGCGATTAAACAACCTTCACCAACAGCACCAGTTTTAGGGCTGCCAGATTTGAATTGCCCATTCCACATATATTCCCATAATAATGGCAATTACTGCACTGTCACGGTGACCCAACTTAGAGAGCAGTTTGTTATTCCAACAAGCAGCAGCACTTGCTGCAGGATTAACCAAATGTACTCAAATTGGATGAGCAAACTCAGTGACCCAATCACAATGTGGGCGGGGAAGTGATTCTACACACAGCAAACCCCAGTACAAATTCTGAACATGGGAAGTCTGCAGACAGTGTCTGACCAGCAGGGCTCAATGAGAGAGCTTACTGCTCCCCACAAGTAGACAGAATACCATAGTTAAAGAACAAAGAACAGTACAGCACAGCAACAGGCCCTTCGGCCCTCCAAGATGATGCCTGCCAAAACTAAAACCGTATGCACTTACAGAGTCCATATCCTTCCATTCTCATCCTATTCATTTATTCGTCTAGTTGCTCCTTAATTGCCGCCATCGTCCCTGCTCCCACCACTTCCCCAGGCAGCACGTTCCAGACATTCACCACCCTCTGTGTAAAAAGCGTGCCACGCGCATCTCCTCTAAACTTTTCCTCATTCACCTTAAACCAGCGTCCCCCAGTACTTGACTTTTATACTCTAGGAAAGAGATCTGAGTATCCACTCTGTCCATGCCATTCATAATCTTGTGGACCTCTATCAGGTCACCCCTCAACCTCCGTTGTTCCAGTGAGAACAAACCGAGTTTATCCAACCTCTCCTCATAGCTAATACCCTCCAGACCTGGCATTATCCTGGTAAACCTCTTCTATATCCTCTCCAAAGCATCCACATCCTTCTGGCAGTGTGGCGACCAGAATTGGACACAATATTCTAAATGAGGCCTAACTAAAGTTCTATAAAGCTGCAACATGACTTGCCAATTTTTAAACTCAATGCCCCGACCGATGAAGACATGTATGCCTTCTTGACTACCTTCTCCACCTACATTGCCACGTTCAGTGACTTGTATACCTGTACACTCAGATCCCTCTGCCTATCAATACTCTTAAGTGTTCTGCCATTTACTGTATATTTCCTCTCTGTATTGGACCTTCCAAAATGCATTACCTCACACTTGTCCAGATTAAACTCCATCTGCCATCTCTCCGCCTAAGTCTCCAACCGATCTATATCCTGCTGTGTCCTCTGGTGGTCCTCATCGCTATCCGCAATTCCACCAACCTTTGTGTCGTCCGCAAACTTACTAATCGAACCAGTTGCATTTTCCTCCAAATCATTTATATATTATAAACAGCAAAGGTCCCAGCACTGATCCCTGAGGAACGCCAGTTGTCACAGCCCTCCATTCAGAAACGCACACTTCCACTGCTACCCTCTGTCTTCGATGACTGAGCCAGTTCTGTATCCATCTTGCCAGCTGACCTCTGATCCCATGTGACTTCATCTCCTGCACCAGTCTCCCATGAGGGTCCTTGTCAAAGGCCTTACTGAAGTCCATATAGACAACATCCAGTCCCCTACCCTCATCAATCATCTTCGTCACTTCCTCGAAAAACTCGATCAGGTTAGTGAGACACGACCTCTCCTTCATAAAATCATGTTGCCTCTCGCTAATACGTCCATTTATTTCCAAGTGAGTGTAAATTCAGTTTTGAAAAATCCTCTCCATTAATTTCCCTCCCACTGAGTCATAGAGGTTTACAGCATGGAAACAGGCCCTTCGGCCCAACTTGTCCATGCTGCCCTTTTTAAAAAAAAATCCCTAAGCTAATCCCAATTGCCCGCATTTGGCCCATGTCCCTCTATATCCATCGTACCCATGTAACTATCTAAATGGTTTTTAAAAGATAAAATTGGACCCGCCTCGACTCCTACCTCTGGCAGCTTGTTCCAGACACTCACCACCCTCTGTGTGAAAAAATTGCCCCTCTGTACACATTTGTATCTCTCCCCTCTCACCTTCAACCTATGCCCTCTAATTTTAGACTCCCCTACCTTTGGGAAAATATATTGACCATCTACCTTGCCTGTGCCCCTCATTATTTTATAGACCTCTATAAGGTCACCCCTCAGCCTCCTACGCTCCAGAGAAAAAAGTCCCAGTCGATCAAGTCTCTCCTTATAACTCAATCCATCAAGTCCCAGTAGCATCCGAGTAAATCTTTTCTGCACTCTGTCTGGTTTAATAATATCCTTTCTATAATAGGGTGACCAGAATTGCACACAGTATTCCAAGTGTGGCCTCATCAATGTCTTGTACAACTTCAACAAGACGTCCCAACTCCTGCATTCAATGTTCTGACCGATGAAACCAAGCATGCCGAATGCCTCCTTCACCACTCTGTCCACCTGTGACTCCACTTTCGGAGTCATCCAGGGTTCCCAAGGAGCTATGAACATGTACCCCTCGATCTCTTTGTTCTGTAACTCTCCCCAATGCCCTACCATTAACTGAGTAAGTCCTGTCCTGGTTCAATCTCCCAAAATGCATCATCACCTCGCATTTGTCTAAATTAAACTCCATCTGCCATTCGTCAGCCCACTGGCCCAATTGATCAAGATTCCGTTGCAATTGGAGATAACTTTCTTCACTGTCCACGATGCCACCAATCTTGGTGTCATCTGAACTTACTAACCATGCCCCCTATATTCTCATCCAAATCAATAATATAAATGACAGATAACAGTGGGCCAAGCACTGATCCCTGAGGCACACCGCTGGTCACAGGCCTCCAGTTTGAAAAACAACTCTCTATAACCACCCTCTGGCTTCTGTCAAGAAGCCAATTTTGTATCCATTTAGATACCTCACCCTGGATCCCGTGAGATTTAACTTTATGCAACAACCTACCATGCGGTACCATGTCAAAGGCCTTGCTAAAGTCCATGTAGACAACATCAAATGCACTGCCCTCATCTACCTTCTTGGTTACCCTTTCAAAAAACTCAATCAAATTTGTGAGTCATGATTTTCCACTCACAAAGCCATGCTGACTGTCCCTATCAGTCCTTGCATCTCTAAATGCCTGTAGATCCTGTCTCTCAAAATACCTTCCAACAATTTACCCACCACAGAGGTGAGGCTCACTGGCCTGCATTTCCCAGGCTTTTCCCTGCAGTCCTTTTTTAAACAAAGGCACAACATTTGCCACTCTCCAATCTTCAGGCACCTCACCCATGACTGTCAATGATTCAAATATGTCGGCTAGGGGACCCGCAATTTCCTCCCTAGCCTCCCACAACATCCTGGGATATATTTAATCAGGGATTTATCTACCTTGATGTGCTTTAAGACTTGCAGCACCTCCTTCTCTGTAATATGTACACTCCTCAAGACATCACTATTTATTTCACCAAGTTCCCTAACATCCACGCTTTTCTCAACAGTAAATACTGATGAGAAATATTCATTTAGGATCTCACCCATCTCTTGTGGATCCGTACATTGATGACCTTGTTGATCCTTAAGAGGCCCTACTCTCTCCCTTGCTACTCTTTTACCCTTTATGAATTTGTACCAGTTCTTTGGATTCTCCTTTGCCTTATCTGCCAAAACAATTTTGTGCCCCCTTTTTGCCCTCCTGATTTCTCTCTTAACTCTCCTCCTACACCCCCTATACTCTTCAAGAGATTCACTTGATCCCAGCTGCCTATGCATGTCATGTGCCTCTTTCTTCTTCTTGACCAGGGCCTCAATATCCCGAGTCATCCAGGGTTCCCGACCTCTGCCAGCCTTGCCCTTCACTCTAAGAGGAATGTACTTACCCTGAACCCTGGTTAACACACTTTTGAAAGCCTCCCACCTACCAGTCATCCCTTTGCCTTCCCACAGACTCCCCCAATTAACTTTTGAAAGTTCCTGCCTGATACCATCAAAATTGACCTTGCCCCAATTTCGAATTTTACCTGATGTAAGGCTCACCAGCCTGTAATTACCGAGATTATCCTTGTTACCCTTCTTAAACAAAGGAACAATGTTGGCTATTCTTCAATCCTCTGGGACCTCCCCTGTAGACAGTGAGGATACAAAGATTTCTCTCAAGTCCCCAGCAATTTTCTCTCTTGCCTCTCTCAGTATTGTGGGGTAAATCCCAGCAGGCCCTGGGGACTTGTCTCCCTTCATGTTTCTCAAGATGCCCAATACCTCCTTCTTTTTAATCTCAACATGACCCAAACTATCTGCACACACTTCCCCAGACTCATCATCCACCAAGTCCTTCTCTTTCGTGAATACTGACGCCAAGTACTCATTTAATACCTCACGCATTTCCTCTGGCTCCACGCACAGATTCCCTCCCTTGTCCTTGAGTGGCTACCCTCTTGCTCGTTATATATGTATAAAAACCTTGGGATTTTCCTTAATCCTGCTGGCCAATGATTTTTGTGACACCTTTTATCCCTTCTTACTCCTTGCTTAAGTTGCTTTCTACTTTCCTTGTATTCCACACTTGCTTCGTGTGTTCCCAGTCTCCTTGACTTGACAAATGCTTCCTTTATAGTGTAGCTGATATGGACTTTAGTAAGGCATTTGACAAAGTCCCACATGGCAGACTGGTACAAAAACAAAAATCACATGGGATTCGGGGTGGGCTGGCCAGATGGATATGGAACTGGCTTGGTCATAGAAAGAAGTCTCACAACACCAGGTTAATGTCCAACAGGTTTATTTGGTAGCAAAAACCACTAGCTTTCGGAACAGGCTGTCCCTTCATCAGGTGGGTGGGAGTTCAGATCTCTTAGACTTCTTACTGTGTTTACCCCAGTCCAATGCCGGCATCTCCACATCTTGGTCATAGAAGACAGAGGGCCCTATTTTGCCATTTTGATTCTAAGTGCTGGGCGGACTTGAAACTGGGAGTGTTTTAGATCCAACTTTTAGACCCGTTCTCAGCCGCCCCCATACGCACTCTGCCTGAAAAAATAGCAGCGATTCCGAATCGCGCTGCAGAAATCTGTGGCGGGGCTTAACGCGCCCAAAATCCTTCAGCTCCAATCAGAGCCTCCAACTGCACAGGCGCAGAAAAAAAAGATAGAATGCTGCTCCCCTGCCACTTCCTTCCCGGGCTGGATAATACCTCCACCCTGGCCCCCACAGACATTGCCCCACCCCTACAACATTACTGACTCCCTTATTCCCCCCACCCCCCCGCTACCCAGACTGATCGTGGCCCCTTCCCCACTTCACCCCAATGATCTGAATGAGAATATAGGAGACATGGTTAGTAAGTTTGCAGATGACACTCAGATTGGTGGCACAGTGGATAGTGAATAAAGTTATCACCAATTGAAACGGGATCTTGATCAATTGGGCCAGTGAGCTGACGAATGGCAGATGGAGTTTAGACAGATGTGAGGTGATGCATTTTGGTAGATTGAACCAGGGCAGGACTTACTCAATTAATGGTAGGGTATTGGGAAGAGTTACAGAACAAAGAGATCGAGGGGTACATGTTCATTGCTCCTTGAAAGTGGAGTCACAGGTGGACAGAGTGGTGAAGAAGGCATTCGGCATGCTTGGTTTCATCGGTCAGAACATTGAATACAGGAGTTGGAATGTCTTGTTGAAGTTGGACAAGACATTGGTAAGGCCACACTTGGAATACTGTTTGCAAATCTGGTCACCCTATTATAGAAAGGATATTATTAAACCAGACAGAGTGCAGAAAAGATTTACTTGGATGCTACCGGGACTTGATGGATTGAGTTATAAGGAGAGGCTTGATAGACTGGGACGTTTTTTCTCTGGAGCGTAGGAGGCTGAGGGATGATCTTAGAGAGGTCTATAAAATAATGAGGGGCACAAATCAGCTTGATAGTCAATATCTTTTCCCAAAGGTAGGGGTGTCTAAAACTAGAGGGGATAGGTTTCAGGTGAGAGGGGAGAGATACAAAAGTGTCCAGAGGGGCAATGTTTTCACACAGAGGGTGGTGAGTGTCTGGAACAAGCTGCCAGAGGTAGGAGTAGAGGCGGGTACAATTTTGTCTTTTAAAAAGCATTTAGGTAGTTACATGGGTACAATGGGTATAGAGGGATATAGGTCAAATGCGGGCAATTGGGATTTGCTGAGGGTTTTTTTAAAAAAAGAGCGGCATGGACAAGTTGGGCCGAAGAGCCTGTTTCCATGCTGTAAACCTCTCTGATTCTATGACTCTATCTCACGCAGAATGGCAGCGCACCCCCCTTCCCCCGCAACAATCTCAGGCAGAGTGGCAGCAGACCCCTCTTCCCCCTCACTGATCTGAGGCAGAGTGGCAGCGCACCCCTCTTCCCCCTTACTGGTCTCAGGCAAAGTGGCAGCGGACTCCTCTTCCCCCTCACTGATCTCAGGCAGAGTGGCAGCGCACCCCCCTTCCCCCTCACTGATGTCAGGCAGAGTGGCAGCGGACTCCTCTTCCCCCTCACTGATCTCAGGCAGAGTGGCAGCAGACCCACCTTCCTCCCCACCGATCTCAGGCAGAATGATTCCCCCCCTCTCTCTCCCCTCCACTCCGGACCCTCCCGCACAAGGCCCCCATCTCCTCCAGACTCTGATGGCTGTGTGACACCTCCCTCTCTCTCCCCTCTCCCCAATCACTGAGCCACTGATCCACCGTCCCCCCCACCTCCCCCCCAGCAGCACACCTGCAAGTGCTCACTTGCCTTCCCCTCAATGCTAACAAGCAAACTGCATGGAACTTGCTGGAATGTTCTGCCAAACTGCCTGCAGCTGATCTGCCCTAACGAGGGGCAGCTCCATTAAAAACTCAAGAATGGACAGGCAGGCAGGCATTCCTGCACAAAATGTGTGCACGACCAGCCCCCCGATTTACTGAGGGCGGCCTGGGGAGGCTGCTGGATGCAGCAGAGGCGAGGTGGGACACCCTCTTCAGCCCAGGAGGACCCAGACCTAGGGAGGCTGATGGAAATATGGACTGGAAGGAAGTCATCGCCTCGGTCAGTGCCAGGGCACTGGCCCCCCAAATCGGGAAGCAGTGCCGCAAGAAGGTCAATGACCTCATCCGGGCAGTAATGGTGAGTGCTGAACCCCATCTTGCACCTTCCCCCAAATCTCCCCCAGATCCTCCCATCCCCAGCACCCTGCACACTTCCAGCTCCTGACCCCCAAGCACCTCCTTCCGATCCCCAAGAGCCCCACTGCGCTTGCCCTCTAAGGGCCACTACCTGATACGCTGCAGGAGTCACGCTACCATTTCTTACATGGCTCCTTTTTCCTCCACAGGAGAAGACCGACCATTACCCCTGAGAGAGGCTGAAGACAGGGGTGGGTGAGCCAGACCTCCGGGTCCTCCCCCAATTTGAGAAGTGGGCGCTGGAGCTGTCCAGGGAAGGAGAGATTTGGGCTGTCAGCGACAGCATTGTTGGGCTGCCATCTAGACGTGAGCACCTGCCATTCCTCCATTCACGGTGGTACAGGCTTCGGGTGCGAGGGGCAAGGTTGAAAGGAGATGTATGAGGCATGTTTATTTGCACAGAGAGGATGGTGTGTGCCTGGAACTCGCTGCCAGGGGTGGTCGCGGTCCCAGATAAGGAGTGACCTTTAAGGGGCGTCTTTACAATGACGTGAATGGGATGGGAATAGAGGCATTTGGGCCCTAGAAGGGTCGGGGGTTACAAATCAGATGCGCAGCCTGGTCGCTGCAGGCTTGAAGGGCCTTTTTCTGTGATGTGATCTTCATTGTTCTTTGTTCTATGTTCAATGGAGAAATGTGAATCACGTTTTATGCATCCCAGATTCCTCTCCCTCCCTTTGCACTTAACCTTGTGTCCTGTGCTGCAGGGACAGATCTGGACATCCTGGAGCCATCTGGCATCGTGGCCCCCACTGCGGTGACCGCCCATTCTGCTCCAGACAGCTCAGACGAGTCCTCGGACGATATGAGTGAAGGAACCTCCGAGGGTGGCACCTTTTTGGCATCAGCTTCCACCTCACAACTCACCATCCCAGATATTGACACGGCGATGGGCCCAGTGGTGAAGCTTCTGGGTCACTCTCTGGTGAACACAACACATCTGACAATGTACATCGGGTGGAGGAGGGAATGTCTGAGGCCTCTAGCGTGATTGACTACAGCCAGACCATAAATAGGTATACTCAACTAGATGCGTATCCTCTTCCCCGTATCGCGGACATATCGGGTTTTCTCGACGATCGATTTGAAATCGGCTTACCACCAGCTCCCTATCCGCTCGGAGGATCGCCCATATACTGCCTTTGAGGCGGATGGCCACCTCTACCAGTTCCTCCGAGTCCCCTTTGGTGTCACCAATGGGGTCTCAGTCTTCCAGCGGGCCATGGATCAAATGGTAGACCAGCACGGGCTACGGGCCACTTTCCTGTATCTGGATAACGTCACCATCTGCGGCCATGATCTGCAGGATCATGATGCCAACCTACAAAAATTCCTTCGTACGGCCACTCTCCTGAACCTCACATGCTGACCTTGAATGAAATGGCCTCGAAGGACTCAAGGCAGAAAATCTCATGAGAGAAATCAGCCATCGCTTGGAGTCATAGAATCATAGGGCCCGATTTTACCATCAATTTGCGCCTGTTTTTGGGTGCGAAAATTTGGTAAAGTCGGGCGTGAGACGAGTAGCACGATCCGCACCCGCCTCCACGTCGGTTCCTCCTTTAGCAAGGCCCCAAAATGACTGCGACCGGGACCGCACCCGAAACAGCCGCGACGCCCATTTAAATACATTTGCATGCATTTCCATTGACTTAATGGGCTGCACGCTCAACCTCACCGGCATTTCCCCCTTTATCACTGCGTTCGCCAATCCGGAATCGCTGAGAAACAGACACGCTCCATAAAAGTCTGATTTGGGAGCTCCATCAGTGAGGGTGAGTGAGGAGGACTTTTCCATTTTGTCAAGTCCCGTAACCTGCCCTTCTCCCTTGAGGAAGTCCGGACGATTACCAGGCAATGTTTATTTCCTGAATATCATTGACGAATACTCATGTTTCCCTTTTGCCTTCCCCTGCTCGGACATGACCATGGCTACAGTGATTCGGACCCTGAACAAGCTCTTCACCCTGTTCGGCTTCCCAGCCTATGTCCATAGCGATCGTGGGTCCTCTTTCATGAGTGACGAGCTGAGGCAGTACCTGCTCGCCAAAGGCGTTGCCTCCAGCCGCACCACGAGCTATAACCCCAGGGGCAATGGTCAAGTAGAGCAGGAAAACGCAACCGCCTGGAAGGCCGTTCTATTAGCGTTACGGTCTAGGGGCCTTCCAGTCAGCCGTTGGCAAGACGTCCTTCAGGACGCATTATAATGAAGCGAAGTGTGTTTTCCGGACACGCCGCCTCGCCATCCTTGGGTACGTGATAGAAAATGGTGTCCTTGGCCCCGACCCAGCCCGTATGCATCCCCTTATGCAGCTTCCCCTCCCTACTACCCTCAAAGCACTGAGCAGATGCCTGGGCTTCTTCTCCAATTATGCCCAGTGGATTCCCCGTTATGCAGATAAAGCCCGTCCGCTCCTAACATCGACCTCTTTTCCCCTGGTGGAGGAGGCCCGTCGGGCCTTCGACAACATCAAAGCGGACATCGCGAAGGCCGCGATGCATGCTGTGGACGAATCCATCCCATTCCAAGTGGAAAGTGATGCGTCTGACTTTGCCCTAGCCGCCACCCTTAACCAGAGGGGCCGTCCGGTGGCCTTCTTTTCCCGGACCTTACAAGGCCCTGAGATTCGACACTCCTCGGTCGAGAAGGAGGCCCAGGCCATCGTGGAAGCCGTCCGGCACTAGCGCCATTATCTCGCGGGCCAACGATTCACCTTAATTACGGACCATCGGTCAGTTGCCTTCCTGTTTAACACCAGGCAAAAGGGCAAGATTAAGAATGACAAAATCTTGCGGTGGAGGATTGAGCTCTCCACCTACAGATATGACATCATGTACCGGCCCGGGAAGCTCAATGAGCCCCCAGATGCCCTGTCCCGTGGATCATGCGCCAGCGCCCAACTAGACCAGCTACAGTCCCTCCATAACAACCTCTGTCATCCGGGTGTCACTGCTTGTTGCTACTCGTGTGAATGAGTCAGAAAGAATCACTCGACACGCGGCTCTGTTCCAGTCTTCAAACGGTTTGTTTTTACACGGGCGAGAAGGCAGCCACTGGGCTCACCATGTGGCATCTTCACCAACCGAAAAAAACCATCAATTCTTATACATCTCATACAGAATTGTCCAAAGATGTGCGGGTTAGGTTGATTGGCCATGCTAAAATTGCCCCTTCGTGTCCTGGGATGCGCAGATTAGAGGGATTAGTGGGTAAAATATGTAAGGATATGGGGGTAGGGCCTGGGTGGGATTGTGGTCGGTGCAGACTCGATGGGCCAAATGGCCTCTTTCTGTACTGTAGGGTTTCTATGATTCTATGACATTTACTCAGCCCCGTCCCGGCTGGACACATTTGCTGTTTGATTTCTGCTTTCTGCCTTTTACCCTCAATCACTTAATCCATTCCAGTTTGCTGCATTCCTCTCGTTACTATCCTATAACAATCACAATCGCTGGAGAAATTCTGCAGCTCTATAGAATCATAGAATTTCACAGCACAGCAGGAGGCCATTCGGCCCATCAAGTCTGCACCGGCTCCCGAAAGAGCAACCCAGGCAGTCCCATTCTCCACCCCTTTCTCCAAATCCCCCGAAACCCATCACAAATAGAAATCCAAAATCTCTTCACAACATCTTTAAAACAGAAATCAAACATTTATATTTGATTCCTTTTTGATCACTTGTTCTTTGTCTTACATGACATCATTTTTAAAGTTAGTTTACCAACAGCGCACTTTCACATCTCAGAATTGTCCTGAATTCAGACAAGTTCTGTTGGGTTTCAGATGTCCATTAATGTCGATTTCATCTCTCCTTCAAAAAGGACTTTCTTTATAAATCCATGGAAACCACCAAAACTGTGAGTACCTCTTTTTTTTTCCTTCCTAGAATCCTTAGTGGGCGGCACGGTGGCACAATGGTTGGCACGGCAGTCTCACAGCGACAGGGACCCGGGTTTCGTTCCAACCTCAGATGACTGTCTGTGTGGAGTTTGCGCGTTCTCCCCAAGTCTGAGCTCCGGTTTCCTCCCACGGTCCGGATGTGCAGGTTAGGCGCATTGGCCATGCTAAATTGACCCTAGTGTCAGGGGGGTCAGCAGGGTAAATACGTGGGGTGATGGGGATTGGGCCTGGGTGGGATTGTTGTCAGTGCAGACTCGATGGGCCTAATGGCCTCCTTCTGCACTGTAGGGATTCTATGATTCTATGAGAATCCTTTTAAATGTCTCTTTTCATCATTGTCATTCTCGTTATCCAACAAATAGATTCCACCTTTAATTTCATCACGCCATGTTCAACTATTGCCCATCCTGTTCTTGGCTCTCCATTCACACCATCGTAACCCGCAAACAAACAAGGTCACATTGACCCCACTCCTGCCCCCCACAATGTCTCTTCTCATAGTCCGTTCAGTTTCTCATCTCTCATCTGCACATCACATATATGATCCTTCCCTTCAATGTTCATAAATGGGTTATTTCCCTCACCCTTAAACAGTAAATGGCAGAACCCTTAGGAGAATTGACAGGCAGAGAGATCTGGGCGTACATGTCCACTGATCAACGCAGGTGGAGACGGTAGTCAAGGAAGCATGCGGCATGTTTGGCTTCATCGGTCGGGGCATTGAGTATAAAAAGTGACAGGTCATGCTGCAGCTGTACAGAACCTTAGTTCGGCCACATTTAGAATATTGTGTCCAAGTCTGGTCGCCACACTGCCAGAAGGATGTGGATGCTTTGGAGAGGGTACAGAAGAGGTTTACCAGGATGTTGCCTAGTCTGGAGGGTATTAGCTATGGGGAGAAGATGGAACAGCGGAGGTTGAGGGGTGACCTGTTCGAGGTCGACAAGATTATGAGTGGCATGGACAGAGTGGATAGTCAGATCTCTTTCCTGGGGTAGAAATGTCAAGCCCTGGGAGATATAGGTTTAAGGTGCATGAGGAAAAGTTTAGAGGAGATGTGCGTGGCACGTTTTTTACACAGAGGGTGGTGAATGTCTGGACCGTGCTGCCTGGGGAAGTGGTGGGAGCAGGTACAATAGCGGCATTTAAGGAGCAACTAGCGAATAAATGAATAGGATGAGAATGGAAGGATACGGACTCTGTAAGTGCATGCAGTTTTAGTTTCGGCAGGTATCATCTTGGAGGGCCGAAGGGCCTGTTGCTGCGCTATACTGTTCTTTGTTCTTTAACTATGGCATTCTGTCTACTTGTGGGGAGCAGTAAGCTCTCTCATTGAGCCCTGCTGGTCACTGTCTGCAGACTTCCCATGTTCAGAATTTGTACTGGGGTTTGCTGTGTGTAGAATCACTTCCCGCCCACATTGTGATCGGGTCACTGAGTTTGCTCATCCAATTTGAGTACATTTGGTTAATCCTGCAGCAAGTGCTGCTGCTTGTTGGAATAATAAACTGCTCTCTAAGTTGGGTCACCGTGACAGTGCAGTCATTGCCATTATTATGGGAATATATGTGGAATGGGCAATTCAAATCTGGCAGCCCTAAAACTGGTGCTGTTGGTGAAGGTTGTTTAATCGTGGTGAATGGAACCTCACACTGCTCCGTCCATTCTGTCTTTTCAAACTCTGCACCAGATGCCCTCTCCCATTTGACCAAATTCTGAATTGAGTTGACTGTTGCTGCAATATTGAAAGTCTCCAAATAAATGTCTTGAAGCAACTGCCCATCTTGTTCCATTTGATTTGGTTTGACTTGATTTATTATTGTTCCATGTATTCATATACAGTGAAAAGCCTGTGCACTATACAGACAAAGCATACCGTTCATAGAGAAGGATAGGAGAGGGTGCAGTGTTGTGTCTGCCGCACAGTCTGTTTTATTCCTTATACGGTGAACAAATAACTGCGAGTAGACGTCTTGTTCGTACAACCAATATTTATTTAAACCCAACACAATCAATAATCACCCACCCAACCAACAATAAGTTATCTTACAGAAAATACTCATGTTCAAGTACAATATAAGATCTTGACTTAACTTTGCGTGACTGGCAAGTACCCAGGCAGATATTGGTCTTTATCTGTGCGTTGGTCTCGTTCGTCCTCTGCATAGTCTGGTCCTTTGGTCTGGTCTGGCACTCTGGCTCTGGTCTTCCTTCCTTCTCGGGTGTGGTGGCTCTCCTCGTGCTGGTCGTCGCTGGTGATGGTCACTGGTGTTGTAGCTCGTTCGTGGGGTCAGAGAGAGAGAGAGATTCTTGGTTGTGCAGCACCCTTTATACCCCGCTGGGTTTCACATCCCTTTTGCCATTGCCAATCAATCAATCAGGACTTGATCACCCTGATCGATAAAGTCCAATCGGGTGCTGCCACACCAATCTCTGGGTGTGTCCCCAATGGCCATGTCTGTATGTGCTTGGGGCATGTAGAATACACACCTCCCTCCCAAATAAGGGGTTACGGCGCCCCTCTGTCTGGTAAACAACCCAGTTTGACCAGAAAGTCCGTTTTGTCCTGGAGATGACCCATATCCTGTGTATTCATTCGTCTGGGTTGCAGCCTGTTTATTTCTATCTTTTAGGCTGCAGCCTGTCATTTTAGTTCTTGCCCAATTGTCCCAGAGTGCTTTACAAATCACCATTTTAGATGGCCCGTTTGGCCACAGTCCCCCCTTTGATCCTGAACAGTGAAGTGTGATGGATCACAAACTCAGGACCAGTATCTATCAGGAATTCCCCAGTCACTCAACAGTCAAGTAAGGCCCAGGCATTGGCATGCACAGTAATAATACATTCCTACAACATATTCCAGAAGCTACAACAACAACCCTCTACAAATACAAACAACCACATACTCTAAACACCATTATTACAATAAGCTAATTAGAAACCAATATTCAAACAAAGATCACGATAAAGTATTCGAAACTCTGAGGCACATTTCGGGAGTAGGATTTCCAACGGCTCATTCATACAAATCGCAAAATGGCAGGCTTCCTGCAAACGTTGCTCGACTGAATTAGAGGGGACCATGGTTCAAGGGCGGACCCTACGTTCTGCCTCCAGGTGATCCTCTTTTTCCATCGGCTGAATTGGACTGTGAGGATGATTAGCTTTACCAGGATGAACAAAATCAGTACTACTGCCAGGTGTGACATTATGCGAACAAATGGGTGGATTTGGATGTTTGAGCCCCAGTTCCAAAGGTCATCCCACCAAGAGGTGACTTTAATTTCTTTAATCCTCCTTTTCACCTCTTGGGTCTGCTGTATTACTTTGGCGAAGGTTCTGTGGGCTGTAGCCAATTTTGCCCGAATCAGGTTCAATTCCTCTGGCAGGAGTTTTAGGCTTGTGCCATATTTCTCATGGTCCTCCCCTAGAGTCTGTCGGAGCTCGTCAGTGGCGTTCAAATCTACCCTCTCCCTCTTATGAATGTCTGTTAGTTGAATGAGGCCCACCCTGGCTGGTGTGTCTGGTTTGATGCAGAATGTAGTGTCAGTAATGTTACAATGTGTCGTGCCATACTGATATTGTTTCAGAGAGGTGGTGAGACAGTATCTCCCTGCTCCCTTGTAAGCCACCCGAGTTATGTCTGTGTCCAGGCTATGAGCTTCTACTGAGCAATTTAGGCTAGTATTTGTTCTGAAGCCGCACAGTGCATGCTCATTTAAGTAAACTGGATACGGGCATGCGATTATTTCATCAGTTTGTTGACATCTGTCCAGAGTAGTGCCTATGAGCCTCCCTTCTTTCTCCACTGCGTGCGGTAAAGTGCCGTCGTGCCCTCTCCAGATATCCTCATGAATAGTCCCTATATTCTCCACTTCAAAGACTCTCAGTCCAACCCGGTCATCAGTGATTATAAGGAGCCCTAATATCATTCCCAGGGCTTTCCCTGGAGTCCCTTTGCAGTCATCATTGAACCAGACTTTGGTCAACTGTCGCATCCGGCAGCCAGACAACTCGGGGTGTTTCCTACCCGTAAATAGGTGTTCCATCTGTTCGTCACTAATCCAAGACGGAACCTGTCCACTGCGTACCTGCTCTAGGTTTTCCCTCAGCTGTTCTATCATCCACTGTCCATATGCACTACATAAGGTCCGGTTCTGTTGTTTTTTCCCTGATAATTTGATTGATTGTCTTGGCGTGTCCTTCGAATACAGCGAGCATACGGCTGCTGGCTGTGTTCCCAGTCAGTTCCCCTTCAGCATCTTGCTGATTGTCCTCACTGATAGAACTTAGTGTCTGTTTAACCTGTTGGGTCAGAACCCTAAGTTTATTATCCAGGTCAGCTAAATCAAGGGCGTTGATGGTTGCTACCCCTGCCCCGTATGCGGTAACCGTTTTACACCGGGTTGCTAAGTTTCCCCAGTTCTGCATCATCTGTCTCCCATCAACCTGACTTTTACACTCTCGCCTCCAATATTGTAAATAACATGTCATTGATGAACTCCCTCTTGGATCTTTCCTGTCTTTCATCCATTCCTACCTTCAGTCCTAAAAGTCTGCGAGTGAAGTGGAGGTATAATCTCTGAAGTTGGGGAAAGCACCACTCTGGCAGTTGGTTCCCAGCTATATCCACCACCACAGGTACCAATTCATGGTGAATGTTGTCATACAGGGTTTTCTCTGTGTGTTTTAGTACCAATCCATTCTGTGGTCCGGGGGTGGCTTCAGGACAAATCAAGTGGGATGGGTCTGGGGTTGGCTTCGGCCCAGTTCTTATTTCATACAATGCAAAGTTCCCCTCTCTGAGCATCCCGGGGCACCACTGCCCGAGCTCTAATCCTTTTTCTGGACTCTTGGCCAGACATCCAATTTCAGGGCACCCATTATTTGAAAATCCCCTCCAATCCCCTTCTGTGGTGACACTCAGATAACATTCAGTTGAACTGCCATTTGGTTTTTTGTATACCAGCCGCTGGTTGTTACACCCAAACATTATACTCTTCTCGGGGTGCACCCATAACACGCCCTCCTCACATTCCCCCGCGTCAGGTGGGGCAAACCATAAATAACCGGGATACCACAAGTTCATCTTGCTTGGAATGTCCTGTGTGCTTATCCCGATGAGTCCGATGAGGTAGATCCTAGGTTGCATCTCTGTCGTCGTCCGTCACTGTCCTGAGGAGATCAGTGTAATTTCTGCTGTTATCACATTTAATATTTGATGTATATACATATATTTAAAGTGTCTATGCCCCTCCCTTTTGTTTTGAACACTTATTTGACAGTGTTGTGGTCAGGAGGACCCGGGTATGTCAAGTGTCGCTTGCATGTCATAGTTTTTTAAAATTCTAATTGTGGAGCACTACGGAGCAACTTTTGTTCAGATCGATGAATAGACGAGTTGTGGGTTTGTCAGAAAGAGCTTATTTGACTGGCCAGCAAAGTCAAGGCGGCCGGTTTTAGTCTAGTTTTAGTTTTTTGTCTAGCAGCAGTCACCATTAACTATAGGGATTCGAACAGCACTGGAGTCGGTCTGTCAGGACATGAAGAGGTGTCTGTTCTATAAGTGTGTTGGAATTTGAAGGCAGGCTGCCTGTAAAATTTAGCATGAGTGCCTCTAAGAGTTGGAAATGTGTTTTAGTTGGTCTACCGGGTGGACCCTTTTATCGAAATATGCCTTGGTCTGTTTCTTTTTAACTCCTAATCGGACAGCCGCGGCTAACTGGGCTGCTTTAGTGTTTTCGGTTAACTGCTGGATGGCTTTCTCATGGGTGAGCGCTGTGATAGCAGGCTCAGTTAAATCAAACCCCAATAAATATTCAGCTCCCCTCATAGGTCAGCCAGTCATTAATGTGTGGGGGGTGAATCCAGTAGAACTGGAAACAGTGTTACGTACCTTCATGAGGGCAAAGGGAAGTACTGTATCCCATGTTGTGTTGTTTTGCTGCACTGTCTTTCTAATGATCCCTTTTAGCGTTCGGTTCATGCGCTCGACGATTCCACTGGATTGTGGATGGGAGGCGATATGGAATTTCTGCTTGATGCCAAACATAGCCATAACGTTCTGCATCACCCACCCAGTGAAATGTGTCCCTTGGTCGGACTCTATGCTGTGGGGAAGACCCCATCGTGTAAACACCTGTTGGGCTAATATCTTTGTGGTGGCCTTAGCTGTGTTGGATCGAGTGGGGAATGCCTCGACCCATTTGGTGAAAGTGTCTCTTATTACCAGGACGTATTTAAATCCATTCCTACATGGTGGTAGTGGGCCGATATAATCAAATTGGAGATTTGTCCAGGAGCCTTCTACTGGGCATGTGTGTCTTAGCTCTGCTTTTCTGGCATACCTATCGAGGTTGTTCTGGGCACAAATTAAATAATTGTCGATATAATGGGCAACGTCATCCTGCAGTTCGGGCCACCAACGTAATTCTTTTAATCGCTCGATTGTTGTCTCTATGCCCTGATGGCCACGTCCGGTAAACAACCCAGTTTGACCAGAAAGTCTCTTTTGTCCTGAGATGACCCATATCCTGTGTATTCACTCATCTCAGTTGCAGCCTGTTTATCTCTGTCTTTTAGGCTGCAGCCTGTCATTTTAGTTCTTGCCCAATTGTCCCAGTTTGCTTTACAAATCGCCATTTTAGATGGCCCGTTTGGCCACAGCAGAATCTAGTGTTACAATCTCAATCGTCTGCTGAAATGGTTAACTTTTCCACAGAACCTAAAGGGGCGGGGACTGAGCAGAGAAACATGGCACGAATTTTTGTCACTTTATGTAATTTAGATAAAAACATCTCTAACTTGAACGAATTCGATTTTAATCTGACTGTATTTTTTTGGGTAGATTCCATAACTAATTATTTTCATTTTTATTGATGTTTGTTAGGAACAGGTAACTCCTGTTCTTTATAAAGAATTTCACTTGTTTTCTGAATTCTCCACGGGCTCGGAGAATCAGAACCCAGGCTTTATCATTCTTACCCTTTTTCTCCTTTTCCCACCACTCCCTCTGTTTTACAGGAGGCCCATGGGGATTCCAAACAGACCTAATCATCTTATCGGTAAGTTTCTCATGAATGGGAAGGGTGAAATCTCAATGTTGGGAGTGTACTGTAGATCTCCCACCATCCCACAGGAAACAGAGGAGCAGATGTGTAGGCAGACACTGGAAAGGTGTGAGAAAAGCAGCATCGTTGTGGTGGCTGACTTTAACTTCCCCCATATTGACCAGGACTCTCTTACAGCCAGGGGCTCGGATGGACAGCGATTTGTTAGATGTGTCCAGGAAGGCTTTTTGATCCAGTATGATGAAATCCAACCATGGTAGGGGCCATACTAGACTTGGTATTGAGGAATGAGCCGGCTTTCTTCACGACAGTAAGATGTCTCACAACACCAGGTTAAAGTCCAACAGCTTTATTTGGTAGCACGAGCTTTCGGAGCGTTGGTCCTTCATCAGGTGAGTGGAGAGTTGGGTTCACAAACACGGCATATAGAGACACAGAATCAATTGCAAGATAATGGTTGGAATGCGAGTCTTAACAGGGAATCAAGTCTTTACGGGTACAGACAATGCGAGTGCAGAGAGTGATAATCACAGGTTAAAGAGGTGTGAATTGTCTCAAGCCAGGACAGATAGTAAGATTTTGCAAGCCCAGGAAAATCATGGGGGTTACAGGTAATGTGACATGAACCCAAGATCCTGGTTGAGGCCGTTCATATGTGTACGGAACCTGGCTATCAGTTTCTGCTCGGCGATTCTGCGTTGTCGTGTGTCTTGATATCCACCTTGGAGAACGCTTATCCAAAGATCGGAGGCTAAGTGCCCTTGACTGCCCCGACAGGAAGGGAACATTCCTGCCTGGTGATGTCATGCTTCCGTTGCTGTAGCGTCTGCATGGTATCGCCGTTGTACCATGCCTCGGGACATCCTTTCCTGCAGCCTATCAGGTAGACAATGTTGGCCGAGTCACATGAGTATGTACCAAGTATGTATCAGAAACTGATAGCCATCCCAAGAAGCAATAATAAATACCATGTGATCACAATCTGCAATGACTCAACCAAACACGTTCCTGGTTAAAGTTTATTCCAATTTCATTTTTCCCAGGGATGTCTGATAAATGGGAGGCTTTCAAAAGTGTTAACCAGGGTTCAGGGTAAGCACATTCCTCTCAGAGTCAAGGGCAAGGCAGGCAGAAGTAGGGAACACTGGATGACTCGGGATATTGAAGCCCTGGTCAAGAAGAAGAAGGAGGCACATGACATGCTGTGGTGAACCATCGTTGGTTCCCACCAGGTAGTACTGAGCCAGGGTCTGGCCAGTACTATGAGTCTGTATATATGTTGCTGTTGGGGTTAGGGTTGGGTTGTTCTACATGTTACTGTTGGGGTTAGGGTTGGGCTGTTCTATCTGTATTATAGTTATTATGGTACATCCCAGTCGGGCTCCGCCTCCTGGGAGAGGTATAAAGGTCACTGCTCTGTCTGGGATCCCTGAGTCTGGGATCGTGTATTATATATGGTAGCTCTATTGTAGTAGTCAATAAAAGCCTTTATTTCCTCGAGCATCTCTAGCCTCGTGAGTTATATCACGCGTCACATGCATAGGCAGCTGGGACCTCATTAAGTGTATCCCAGGACATTGTGGGGGACGAGGGAGGAAATTGCGGGTCCCCTAGCAGAGATATTTGAATCATCGACAGTCACAGGTGATGTGCCTGAAGATTGGAGCGTAGCAAATGTTGTGTCTTTATTTAAAAAGGGCTGCAGGGAAAAGCCTGGGAACTGCAGGCCAGTGAACTCACATCTGTGATGGGTTAAGTTGTTGGAAGGTATTTTGAGAGACAGGATCTACAGGCATTTCGAGTTTCAAGGACTGATTAGAGACAGTCAGCATGGCTTTGTGAGTGGAAAATCATGTCTCACAAATTTGATTGAGTTTTTTGAAGGGGTAACCAAGAAGGTAGATGAGGGCAGGGCAGTTGATGTTGTCTAAATGGACTTTAGCAAGGCCTTTGACAAGGTACCACATGGTAGGTTGTTGCATAAGATTAAATCCCACGGGATCCAAGGTGAGGTATCTAAAAAGATACAAAATTGGCTTCTTGACAGAAGCCAGAGAGTAGTTGTAGAGGGTTGTTTTTCAAACTGGAGGCCTGTAACCAGCGGTGTGTCTCAGGGATCAGTGCTGGGTCCACTGTTATTTGTCATTTATATTAATTGGATGAGAATAGCGGAGGCATGTTTGTAGATGACACCAAGATTGGTGGCATAGTGGACAGTGAAGAAAGTTATCTCTGATTGCAACGGGATCTTGACCAATTGGGCCAGTGGGCTGACGAATGGCAGATGGAGTTTAATTTATATGAATGTGAGGTGGTGCATTTTGGTAGATTGAACCAGGGCAGGACTTACTCAGTTACTCAGTTACTGGTAGGGCACTGGGGAGAGTTACAGAACAAAGAGATTTCGGGGTACATGTTCATAGCTCCTCGAATGTGGAGTCATAGGTGGACAGAGTGGTGAAGAAGGCATTCAGCATGCTTGGTTTCATTGGTCAGAACATTGAATCCAGGAGTTGGGACATCTTGTTGAAGTTGTACAAGACATTGGTAAGGCCATACTTGGAACACTGTGTACAGTTCTGGTCACCCTGTTATAGAAAGGATATTATTAAACTAGAAAGCATGCAGAAAATATTTACTAGGATGCTACTGAGACTTGATGGTTTGAGTTATAAGGAGAGGCTGGATAGATTGGGACTTTTTTCTCTGCAGCGTAGGAGGCTGAGGGGTGATACTATAGAGGTCTATAAAATAATGAGGGGCACAGATCAGCTTGATAGTCAATATCTTTTTCCAAAGGTAGGGGAGTCTAAAACTAGAGGGCATAATTTTAAGATGAGAGGGGAGAGATAGAAAAGTGTCCAGAGGGGCAATTTTTTCACAGAGGGTGGTGAGTGTCTGGAACAAGCTACCAGAGGTAGTAGTAGAGGCAGGTACAATTTTGTCTTTTAAAAAGCATTTAGACAGTTACATGGGTAAGATGGGTATGGAGGGATCTGGGCCAAATGCGGGCAATTGGGATTAGCTTTGTGCTTTTAAAAAAAAGGGCGGCATGGACAAGTTGGGCTGAAGGGCCTGTTTCCATGCTGTAAACCTCTATGATTCTATGACATGATTGAAGAGCACTTGAATAATTGAAAATCTAGAAATCAGCTCCACCCATTGCTCTGAAATGCCGGCCCTGTAAATGCCCAGATGGACAATTGGAGTTTGGTTTCAGACCTGCCTCTGGAGGCAGCTTTACTTCAGTGATCATTGAGTGGACCCGACCTCACCCACATTTCCAATGAGCCTGTTTCTGAGTGAGGCACTCAGCTGATTTTATCACTTTGCATTGCGAGAGCCACAAGTCATCTCTTGGCCTCTCTTCACAGTGACATTTACATGGGGCTTTGCATCTTTTGATGTTGAACTCATGAGAGATGAAGAAAAACATGGTCACAAGCTCTAAAGTGACTTCATCAGCACCTGGATAATTTTAATAACTGCACATTTTAGGACAAGAGACAAAACGTAGCTGCAATTCTCTCAGACTCTTTATTCCCTGGATTCGTTACACGGATTGTAGTCAAACCCGAACCTAACAGGAATGAGGAGGTGGGAGGTGGGTGTGAATCCACACCCAGAGACTGTATTCATTGGAGTTTAGAGCAGTGAGAGGGGATCTCATAGAAAGTGATAAAATTCTAACAGTGTTAAACAGGGAAGATTCAGAAATGATGTTCCCGATGGTGTGGGAGTCCAGAACTAGGGGTCATAGCTTGAGGGTAAGGGGTAAACGTTTTAGAACTGAGGTGAGGAGAAATTTCTTCACCCAGAGGATGGTGAATGTGTGGAATTCACTATCACAGCATGTAGTTGAGGCCAAAACGTTCTGTGATTTCAAGAAGAAATTAAATGTAGCTCTTGGGGCTACAGGAATCAAGGGATTAATCTACATGTCAATTGGTCAAACCAGGTCAGTCAAGGCAGCCTTTGAGGTGGACTTCATAGAATGACTCGGGTAAGATTAGGGCCAGTCAAGGACAGTAGTGGGAAGTTGTACGTGGTGTATGAAGAGATAGGAGAGGCGCTAAATGAATATTTTTTGTCAGTATTCACGCAGGAAAAAGGCAATGTTGTTGAGGAGAATACTGAGATACCGGCTAGACGGGATTGAGGTTAATAATGAGGAGTTGTTCGCAATTCTGGGAAGTGTGAAAATAGATAAGTCCCTGGGCCTGATGGGATTTATCCTAGGATTCTCTGGGAGGCTAGGGAGGAGATTGCAGAGCCTTTGACTTTGATCTTTATGTTGTCATTGTCTACAGAAATAGTGCCAGAAGACTGGAGGATAGCAAATGTTGGCCCCTTGTTCAAGAAGGGGAGTAGAGACAACCCTGGTAATTATAGACCAGTGAGCCTTACTTCTGTTGTGGGGAAAGTTTTGGAAAGGATTATAAGAGATAGGATTTATAATCATCTGGAAAGGAATAATTTGATTAGGGATAGTCAACACGGTTTTGTGAAGAGTAGGTCGTGCCTCACAAACCTTATTGAGTTCTTTGAGAAGGTGACCAAAGAGGTGGATGAGGGTAAAGCAGTTGATGTGGTGTACATGGATTTCAGTAAAGCGTTTGATAAGGTTCCCCACGGTAAGCTATTGCAGAAAATATGGACGCATGGGATTGAGGGTGATTTAGCGGTTTGGATCAGGAATTGGCTCGCTGTAAGAAGACAGAGGGTGGTGGTTGATGGGAAATGTTCATCCTGGAATTCAGTTACTAGTGGTGTACCACAAGGATCTGTTTTGGGGCCACTGCTGTTTGTCATTTTTATAAATGACCTGGATGAGGGCGTAGAAAGATGGGTTAGTAAATTTGCGAATGACACTAAAGTCGGTAGAGTTGTGGACAGTGCGGAAGGTTGTTGCGGGTTACAGAGGGACATAAATGAGCTGCAGAGCTGGGCTGAGAGGTGGCAAATGGAGTTTAATGTGGAAAAGTGTGAGGTGATTCACTTTGGAAAGAGGAACAGGATTACAGAGTACTGGGCTAATGGTAAGATACTTGGTAGTGTGGATGAGCAGAGAGATCTCGTTGTCCATGTGCATAGATCCCTGAAAGTTGGCACCCAGGTTGATAGGGTTGTTAAGAAGGCGTACGGAGTGTTGGCTTTTGTTGGTAGAGGGATTGAGTTTCGGAGCCAGGAGGTCATGTTGCAGCTGTACACAACTCTGGTGCGGCCGCACTTGGAGTATTGCGTACAGTTCTGGTCGCTGCATTATAGGAAGGATGTGGAAGCATTGGAAAGGGTGCAGTGGAGATTCACCAGGATGTTGCCTGGTATGGTGGGAAGGTCTTATGAGGAAAGGCTGAGGAACTTGAGGTTGTTTTCGTTAGAGAGAAGAAGGTTAAGAGGTGACTTAATAGAGGCATACAAGATGATCAGAGGATTAGATAGGGTGGATAGTGAGAGCCTTTTTCCTCGGATGGTGATAGCGAGCACGAGGGGATTAGCTTTAAATTGAGGGGTGATAGATATAGGACAGATGTCAGAGGTAGGTTCTTTACTCAGAAAGTAGTAAGGACGTGGAATGCCCTGCCTGCAGCAGTAGTGGACTCGCCAACATTAAGGGCATTTAAATGGTCATTGGATAAACATATGGATGATATTGGAATAGTGTCGGTTTGATGGGCTTTAGATCGGCGCAACATCGAAGGCCGAAGGGCCTGCACTGCGCTGTAATGTTCTATGTTCTCTGTTCTACTGTCGGCACAGGGAACCCAAGAAATGAGATTGTGCAGACATGAAAGGAGAATGTGAGATTGTTTTCTGCTGGGTCACTAACACCAGCGAGCGACAGATCAATCTTCCATTCCAGTCAACTCCCAAACAGGGAAGGGGAACAATCCTGAGTGTGTGAACTGGAATCAATTGTAAAATAGCTGCTCCGGGTTGCTCAGACTTCCTGGGAACCGGCACTCACAGAGTTAATGATTTCTCAATTCAATGTTGGAACCGAGTCACATTTCCATAGTAAATTAGATCGTGCGTTTCTTCAACACGAGATGTTCCTGCCCAGGGAAACTTTATTCAAAATCATCTTGGTAAAACAGTATAAAAATCTCTGAGCTCTCTGCTCAAACTGCAGATCGAGCTGAAGGTGCTGAGAATCATTCAGTGCGTTCACCAGTGATCTGAACCAACACCAAGATGCTGAGACTCTTCTTAACTGTGTCTGTCCTCTTCTGGAACCAACTCGCTGCACAGGATGAGGCTGAAGAGGTGAACCAGTTCTGCAAGCATCTTCACTGCCTTGAGCCCCTGACGATCATTAAGGGCGAGGTAATTACTGCGGATGAAACAAAAACAGAAAATGCTGGAAAATCTCAGCAGGTCTGACAGCATCTGTGGAGAGAGAATAGAGCAAATGTTTCGAGTCTGGGTGACCAGCTCTGATGAAACTTCACCAGAAGGGCGACACGGTAGCACAGTGGTTAGCACTGCTGCTTCACAGCGCCAGGGACCTGGGTTTGATTCACGGCTTGGGTCACTGTCTGTGTGGAGTTTGCACATTCTCCTCGTGTCTGCGTGGGTTTCCTCCGGGTGCTCCGGTTTCCTCCCACAGTCCAAAGATGTGCGGGTTAGGTTGATTGGCCATGCTAAAAATTGCCCCTTAGAGTCCTGAGATGCGTAGGTTAGAGGGATTCGTGGGTAAATATGTAGGGATATGGGGGTAGGGCCTGGGTGGGATTGTGGTCGGTGCAGACTCGATGGGCCAAATGGCCTCTTTCTGCACTATAGGGTTTCTATGATTCTAAGGTAATGGTGGAAGGGTGTTTTTCCTGAATGGAGTTTTGTAACTAGTGGTGTTCCACAGGGATCAGTGCTGGTACCTCTGCTGTTTGTAATATATATAAATGACTTGGAAGAAACCGTAGCTGGTTTGATGAGCAAGTTTGCGGATGATACTAAGATTGGCGGAGTTGCGGATAGTGATAAAGATTGTCAGAATATAGATGGGCTGGAAAATGGCAGATGGAATTTAATCCGAAGAAATGTGTTGTGATGCATTTTGGTCGATCCAATTCAGGTGGGAGCTCTGAATTAAATTGCAGAACCATGAGGACTATAAACACACAGAGAGATCTGGGCATGCAGGTCCACAGATCCTTAAAAGTGGCAGCACAGGTGGAACAGGTGGTGTCGAAAGCAAATGGCATGTTTGCCTTCATCAGATGGGGCGTCGAGTACAAATGTTGACAAATTATATTTCCATAGAACCATAGAAAATTACAGCTCAGAAACAGGCCTTTTGGCCCTTCTCATCTGTGCCGAACCATTTTATGCCTAGTCCCACTGACCTGCACTTGGACCATATCCCTCCACACCCCTCTCATCCATGAACCCGTCCAAGTTTTTCTTAAATGTTAAAAGTGACCCCGCATTTACCACTTTATCCGGCTGCTCATTCCACACTCCCACCACTCTCTGCGTGAAGAAGCCCCTCCTAATATTCCCTTTAAACTTTTCTCCTTTCACCCTTAACCCATGCCCTCTGGTTTTTTTCTCTCCTAGCCTCAGCGGAAAAAGCCTGCTTGCATTCACTCTATCTATACCCATCAAAATCTTACACACCTCTATCAAATCTCCCCTCATTCTTCTACTCTCCAGGGAATAAAGTCCCAACCTATTCAATCTCTCTCTGTAACTCAGCTTCTCAAGTCCCGGCAACATCCTTGTGAACCTTCTCTGCACTCCTTCAATCTTATTTACATCCTTCCTGTAACTAGGTGACCAAAACTGTACACAGTACTCTAAATTTGGCCTCACCAATGCCTTATATAACCTTACCATAACACTCCAACTTTTATACTCGATACTCCGATTTATAAAGGCCAATGTACCAAAGGCACTCTTTACGACCCTATCCACCTGTGACGTCACTTTTAGGGAATTCTGTACCTGTATTCCCAGATCCCTCTGTTCAACTGCATTCTTCAGAGTCCTGCCATTTACCCTGTACGTTCTACTTTGGTTTGTCCTTCCAAAGTGCAATATCTCACACTTGTCTGCATTAAATTCCATTTGCCATTTTTCAGCCCATTTTTCTAGTTGGTCCAAATCCCTCTGCAAGCTTTGAAAACCTTCCTCACTGTCCACTACACCTCCAATCTTTGTATCATCAGCAAATTTGCTGATCCAATTTATCACATTGTCATCTATATCAATGATCTGGATGATAAACAACAATGGACCCAATACTGATCCCTGCGGCACACCACTAGTCACAGGCCTCCACTCAGAGAAGCAATCCTCCACAACCACTCTCTGGCTTCTTCCATTGATGTGGAGATGCCGGCGTTGGACTGGGATGAACACGGTAAGAAGTCTCACAACACCAGGTTAAAGTCCAACAGGTTTATTTGGTAGCAAATACCATAAGCTTTCGGAGCAATGCTCCTTCGTCAGATGCAGTGGAAATGTGCTCTCAAACAGTGCAAACAGACAATATCAAGTTGCAGAATACTGATCAGAATGCGAATCCTACAGCCAACCACGTCTTAAAGGTACAGACAATGTGGGTGGAGGGAACATTAAACACAGGTTAAAGAAATGTGTATTGTCTCCAGACAGAACAGCTAGTGAGGTTCTACAAGCCCAGGAGGCAAGCTGTGGGGGTTACTGATAATGTGACATAAGTCCAACATCCCGGTTTAGGCCGTCCTCATGTGTGCGGAACTTGGCTATCAGTTTCTGCTCAGTGACTCTGCGCTGTTGTGTGTCGTGAAGGCCGCCTTGGAGAACGCTTACCTGAAGATCCAAGGCTGAATGCCCGTGACTGCTGAAGTGCTCCCCCACAGGAAGAGAACAGTCTTGCCTGGTGATTGTCGAGCGGTGTTCATTCATCCGTTGTCGTAGTGTCTGCATGGTTTCCCCAATGTACCATGCCTCGGGACATCCTTTCCTGCAGCGTATCAGGTAGACAATGTTGGCCGAGTTGCAAGAGTAGGTACCGTGTACCTGGTAGATGGTGTTCTCACGTGAGATGATGGCATCCGTGTCGATGATCCGGCACGTCTTGCAGAGGTTGCTGTGGCAGGGTTGTGTGGTGTCGTGGTCACTGTTCTCCTGAAGGCTGGGTAGTTTGCTGCGGACAATGGTCTGTTTGAGGTTGTGCAGTTGTTTGAAGGCAAGAAGTGGGGGTGTGGGGATGGCCTTGGCGAGATGTTCGTCTTCATCAATGACATGTTGAAGGCTCCGGAGGAGATGCCATAGCTTCTCCGCTCCGGGGAAGCACTGGACGATGAAGGGTACTCTGTCCACCGTGTCCCGTGTTTGTCTTCTGAGGAGGTCGGTGCAGTTTTTCGCTGTGGCGCGTCGGAACTGTTGATCGATGAGTCGAGTGCCATATCCTGTTCTTATGAGGGCATCTTTCAGCGTCTGGAGGTGTCTGTTGCGATCCTATGCTGTACTGTTCTTTGTATTTTCCATGTGATTTGAATTATTTCCTGTCTGTTTTTTGGGGATCCATAGCCTGCGGTGCACTGACATCTCACACCCAACCCTGAAACATGAGGCTGCACTGAAATTGGCCCCTGACTCATTAACATTTTATCCAGGATCTGCCATCACCTGATTGCTCTCCACTGCCTGCTAGTGAAGTAAGAAGAATATCAGGGCTTCCGACTCCAGCACTGGCTCAGAGAGAGGGGTCGATGTGGGGACAGAGAGGAGTTAGTGGGACAATGTGAAGGACTGTACAATTGGGAACCATTCCTACTCCTGCTGTATTCACTGAATCTAACCCAGTTTCTGAAAGGCAGTTTATAACAGAGTTAAGGTCACCATGTTAGATCTGTAAGAAGCCAAGTCTCGCCTTCGGCAGCACCCCCCACACCATGGATAGCTGTAAAGTCAGATCAATACAGCCGACTGACACAGTGCGGGTGTGAGAATTACACTCCATCCTTGTTGGGGAAATATATTAACATGAATAATGGATTGGTTAATCGACAGGAAAAGGTATGGAGCTTGATAAACAATGGCAAATATTTTTTTAAAAATCCAAAATTCTCAGTGAAATGACATTCTGTTGAGAAACACAAAATTCCAGGGAAAACTAACCTCGAATCACAGAATCCCTACTGTGGTGAAGGCAGCCATTTGGTCCATCGAGTCTGCACCAACCACAATCTCACCCAGGCCTTCGCCCTCTAACCCCATGTATTTACCCTGCTAGTCCCCCTGACACCAAGGAGCAATTTAGCATGGCCAATCAACCTAACCCACACATTTTTGGAGTGTGGGAGGAAACCAGAGCACCCAAAGGAATCCTACACAGACATGGGGAGAACATGCAAACTCCACACAGTGGCCCAAGCCGGGAATCGAACCCGGGTCCCTGGCACTGTGAGGCAGCAGTGCTAACCACTGTGCCTCTGTGCTGCCCTATCCACGAATTTCCCTATAAGCTAGGGATAGCATTCAATGAAATGAGTTGTGGGAATTGTTGTGTGTCTGAGATTTTGGGAGATTTAATTAACCAGCAAAGAATGACAAAAAAATGATTCAAAATGAAAAAAATAGAACGAGAGTAAACTAGCCAGAAATATGAAAAAGGATTCTCAATGCAAAATGAAAAGGGTAAAATAGCAAAAGTTACTGTTAGCTCCTTAGAATCTGAGACAAGTATAACATTATAATGGAAAAAAGGAAATTGGACAGATATTAAAGTTCTGTTTTTCTAATTGTATTCCATAGAAATGAAAGAATCCCTACAGTGCATAAGGAGGCTATTCAGCCCATTGAAGAAAGGGAATGTAATCGTGTTCAGGGATAGTATAGTCCAGTGGAGAGATACTATATTCTGCAGTCATGACTGGGTGTTTGAAAGGTTCTGTTGTCTGCCCTGTGCAGGTTGAAGGATATCTCATCACAACTGGATCGGAAGTTACAGTGGGAGGGGGAAGATCTGATGGATCCACACAGGAACCAATCGGACGGATAGATTTAAGGATGAGAGAATTTGAGGAGCGCCGGTTTCAACGATAAATAGAGTCGGAATAATCAGGATATTTCCAAGTCATGAGGCTGTAACTGGGGCTGAGCCGCAAGGATCAGTACTGAGGCCTCAGCTTTTTACAATCTTTATTAATGTTGCAGATGAAGGGATTGAATACAATATATCCAAGTTCGCTGATATCGCAAAGCTAATTGCGAATGCAAACTGTGGGGTGGACGCAAAGGCCGGAATTTTACCGGCAAGCACACCCCAATTCCAGGAACAGGCAAGGCTTGGAGAATTGCATTCTCCGGTGGCCTCGGGTGGGATCGTACGAACCTCGGGTGGACATGCCAGTAAAATTCCACCCAAAATTGCTGCCCAGTAATATAGGCAGGTTAGGGAAATGTGTCACAAGTTTCCAGATGGAGTACGATGTGGAAAAGTGTGAGGTTATTCACTTTGATAGAAACATAACATAGAAACATAGAAAATCTACAGTGCAGAAAGAGGCCATTCAGCCCATCAAGTTTGCACCGACAGCAATCCCACCCCAGGCCCTATCCCCACAACCCCACACTTTAAACCAGGTAATCCGTGTAACCTACACATCCCGAGACACTAAGGGGTAATTTAGCATGGCCAATCAACTACCTGCATATCTTTGGACTGTGGGAGGAAACCCAGGCAGACACGGGGAGAACGTGCAAACTCCACACAGACAGTGACCCAAACCGGGAATCGCATTCTCTCCCAGAAATTCCAAAAATAGCAAGGAAAGAAAATCAACTTTTTATTAATTGCTGATTCCCCCCCCCCCCCATTTTGGTGTTTCAAAACATTTGAGAACCCTAACTTTTCACAGATTGGCAATCGAGTCAGATTGCCATTTCACTCCTGCTTCCCTACCTGACAATGTTTTCAATCCTGTCTCACTCAACTTTCCGACTCAGGCCAGTTGGGAACTCTGCAGGGCTGCCCTCTCCCTGAACCTTCGAGTGTTGCTGAATCAAATCCTCGCCCTCTGCCTTACAGCGCCTACTGCTGTCAAATCTGGTCGGCTGAAAGTCCCAGCCACTTTCAAACCAGGGACAAGGTAACATTGTCAGGTAAGTTGTATTTGTATTTGTGTTGGGATGTCAGTCAGTCGGGATGGTTGGGTGGGTGGGTATGTGTGTGTGGGGTGGACAGTCGCTGGAGTGGGCAGGATGGTTGGCAAGGTGAGGGAATTGTAGAATACTGGAGTCTTGCTCCAATTGTACAGGCTTTGCTGAGACCACACTTGGGAGAACTGTGCACAGTTCTGGTCTGGTCACGGGGAGACTTTCTGCCCACATTCGCCGTCAGGGAGAACAGTGATGTCACAAGGTTCATGCCCCTAAGGGGCGAGAACCTTATTTGAATGTTTATGAATATCGTTGAATATAATTACTCAGCCCCCCCCCACCTCATTGAATATTCAAATCTTGCTGATGTCACGTTAGGCGGGGTCTAAAACAGCTCATTGCAGATGTTAATCAGTCGAGGGTATTCCTTCCTCTGGGGGCGCAAAGGTTAGCACAGCCCCTGGGGAGGAGGGCGACATGCCCGGGCAGTGCCCTGGCACGACCACCTGGCATTGCCCCTCAGCACAGGTTGGCACAGCTAGATTGACACGACCAAGAGGCAGTGGTGGAGAATTGCAGGAACTGGGGGGGGGGGACAGTGAGGGAGAATTTGCAGACATGGGGGGCAGTGAGGGGGTATTTGCAGACACGGGGGGGGGGCAGTGAGGGGGTATTTGCAGATGTGAGGGGCAGGAGGAGGTATTCGCAAACACTGTGGGGGCAGTGAGGGGATATTTGCAGACACAGAGGGGCAGTGAGGGGGTACCTGCAGACACGGGGGGGGGGCAGTGAGGGGGTATTTGCAGTCACTGGGGGGGCAGTGAGGGGGTATCTGCAGACACGGGGGCAGTGAGGGGGTATCTGCAGACACAGGGGGGCAGTGAGGGGGTATCTGCAGACACGGGGGCAGTGAGGGGGTATTTGCAGACACAGGGGGGCAGTGAGGGGGTATCTGCAGACACAGGGGGGCAGTGAGGGGGTATTTACAGACACAGGGGGCAGTGAGGGGGTATTTGCAGACACAGGGGGGCAGTCAGGGGGTATTTGCAGACACGGGGGCAGTGAGGGGGTATTTGCAGACACAAGGGGGCAGTGAGGGGGTATTTGCAGACATAGAGGGGCAGTGAGGGGGTATTTGCAGACACAGGGGGGCAGTGAGGGGGTATTTGCAGACACGGGGGGAGGTAGTGAGTGGGTATTTGGGGGGAGGGTGGTGAGGAAGGGGGATTATTTCCAATGGGATGGTTGCACCCCCCCAGTGATTGTGCAGGGGAGGGTGAGAGAGGAGAGGCCCCGAGGACTGTGTGGGGGAATGGGTGAGGCCCCACAATGATTGTATGGGAGGTTTGGGGGAAATCGCCAGTATGGGCGAGGGATGTTGATCTTCTGCCCTTCCCGAGGCACCCTTTAAAATGGCACGCCAATCTCTGTAGAATTGACCTTGCCCGCTCTGTCAGCCTCCGCCCTGCTGGAACGATGGCTCAAACACCACTCACTCATTTCTGTTTACTCAGGATCAAGATCAGGAGGGAAATCTGAGCTATGCAGCCAGAGTCTGGCAACTTTGGGCCAGATTCTCCCACCTCACCCACAGATGGGATTTTCCAGTCCCACTGCAGTGAGAGGAGATTGGCCTGAGCGCCAAGTTCTCCATTCCCGCTGGCAGCGGTGGCAGGATGTGAACAGCATTTGAAACAATATGGGAGAATTCCACCCTCTATCTAAAGAAGAATGCACATGCCTTGGAGCTGATTCAGTGATGATTCACTGGATTGACTCCAGGGATCAGAGGGTTGTCCTATAATGAGGGGAAAGATAAATTTGTTCCATACTATCTGGAATTGAGGAGACTGAGAGTGACCTCATTGAAACGTACAAGATTCGGAAGGTGCTTGACAGGGTGAGAAGGTTGCTTCTCCTGGATGAGTCACCTAAAGTTAAAAGTTTGTTTATTAGACACAAGTAGGCTTACATTAACACTGCAATGAAGTTACTGTGAAAACCCCCTGGTCGCCACACTCCGGCGCCTGTTTGGGTAGACTGAGAGAAAATTTAGCATGACCAATTCACCTAGCCAGCACATCTTTGGACTGTGGGAGGAAACCGGAGCACCCGGTGGAAACCCTCACAGACACGGGGAGAACGTGTAGACTGTGACCCAAGTCGGGAATTGAACCCAGTCCCTGGCGCTATGAGGCAACAGTGCTAACTGCTGTGCCACTCCATCTAGAACAGGGCAGCACAGATTCAGGAGAAGGGGTTAATCATTTAGGGTTGAGCTCATGAGAAATGTCTTCACTCAGTGTCGTGAACCTTTGCAATTCTCCACTCCACAGGGTGATAGCTGTTTAATCGTTGAGCATATTCAAGGCTAAGACACTAGAATTTTGGATTCTCAGTGTAGCACAGATTAGAAATAAACTACCGAAAGGTACTGGAAAAGAGTCTGCAGCCAGCAGTCTTTGGGAGTTCTTGAAACTTCTCCAACCCAACAACACGATGCAACTGGTGGGGATTGCGTTGGAAGTAAGAGTTGAGGTTAAAGGTGAGACATGATCTTGTTGATTGGTGGAGCAGCCTCGAGGGGTTGTAAGGCCGACTCCAGCTCTTATTTCTTATAGAATAATGACATTTTTACTGTTTTCACCCTGGATTATTGCCTGGAAACAAGGGACCAATTTCTAACTCATCGAAAGGTATCGGTTTAAATAATGAGGTAAAACACCCTGCAGGAGATTTATGGGAGACCAAATACTTTCCTTTGCACATCCTAACTGTATGTGAGCCAATCATTTTAGCATGAATCATTTACCTTGGCCAATAACATTCTATTCCCTGGCAGCATGAAAATACATAGGTCCGTAGAGTCCCAAAATCCTAGCCCGCTGTCTCCTAGCAAACCCAATACGTAGGTCTATAGAGTTCAAAAGTTATTGTCCACTGTCTACTTAGTAATGCCTTACGGAAAAATTGTATTGCTCTATTCACTCTACTGTCTGGGAAGCTGATCAGAGAATTCTTTTTGCTTTACTCAGTAGCTGTATTGTTTTCAAGGAATGTGGTTCTTCTCGCTCAGCTATATCCCATCATGTTCCAGAGTGTCATTCGTCAAGGTGTATGCTTGTAATGCAGAATAATTTGTTTTCGAAAAATACATGTTTAAATTCTCTAACAGTGGTTATATATGTTTCTATGCAAACTGTACCACTGTAGCCCCAGGTACTTTGTACTTTTTCTGTACTATATTCACACTAAATTGGTCTGTCTTCATTTATTCATTTTTTTGGTCCCAGGTTATCATAAACCCTTCCAAAACTCCCAAAGGGAAACACAATAGCTAGACATGATTCGTGTAGATGGCTTTCAACAACATTCTCCATTTTGGTTTCAATTCAAAATCCAAGGGGAGGGAGCGAGGCCCACCATGCTGGACAACACTAAAGTTAAAAGAGTGCACGAGAGGGGAAGGAAAATGAATCTGGAAGTGACTGATGTTGAGAATTCCATCAAAAACTCCAAACCCGTTTACAAACTCAGTCCATCCAGGACATGAATACTGCTACCAAGGACAGCCCCCCCAACACGGATGTATTTTGGTGCGAGTTCAGTTGTGTCATGTGGTCATAGATTTTATTTCCTACTTTTAGAAATACGATATAATGGAATTTGCCGATCTCCAATGGGTTGAAACTGTGGTTGATGGAATGAATAATGATGCTTTCCAAGTCGGCCTGGAGAAACTTTTCAATTATTCACATTTTGGTAATGATGCAGGTATGTCAGATTGTTCCTTCAAAGTAACAACAGAATATAAACAACCATTCGCTCTTTAACCTGTCACGTTTGAAACTTTCTGTACAGACTGACACACTGACCAAAGAATTCCGCTATCGTCAATCCCAGAGCGTTCCTCGTTCACACGTTACCATAAGATAGAAACATAAACATAGAAAATAGGGGGAGGCCATTCAGCCCTTCTCGCCTGCTCTGACATTCATTATGATCATGGCTGATCATCCAACTCAATCACCTGATCCCGCCTCCCCCCATCACCCCCCATATCCTTTGATCCCCTTTGCCCTAAGAATTAAATCTAACTCCTTCCTGAAAACATACAGAGCGTGAATTTATAACCTCACTCATCCCAAAACAGTAAAACCTCCTCCGAAGTCAATGGACCTATCCATGTTCTGCTCCTCGCCCGCTCCGATTCCTATGGGTAGTTAAATTCCAGCCACAATGTTTTGGCCTCAACGGCTTCCTGTGGTACAAAAGTCCACAGGCTTACCAATCTCTGGGTGAAGAAATATCTCCGCATCTGGGTCCTTAAAGGTTTACCCTGTATTCTTAGACTACAGTTCTGGACACCCCCACCATCAGGTACACCTTCCTGTATCTACCCTATCTCGTCCTGTTTTTATAGGTTTCTATATGATCCCCCTCCCCTCATTCTTCTAAATTCCAGTGAATATAATCCTTATCGACTCAATCAGTCCTCATATGTCAGTCCCACCACCCCAGGGATCAGCCTGGTAAACCTTCTTTCACTCCCTCTGAAGCAAAGAACAAAGAACAAAAAACAATACAACACAGGAACAGGCCCTTCGACCCTCCAAGCCCGTGCTGCTCCCTGGTCCAAACTAAGATCCCCGGCTCGGGTCACTGTCTGTGTGGAGTTTGCACATTCTCCTCGTGTCTGCGTGGGTTTCCTCCGGGTGCTCCGGTTTCCTCCCACAGTCCAAAGATGTGCGGGTTAGGTTGATTGGCCAGGTTAAAAATTGCCCCTTAGAATCCTAAAATGCGTAGGTTAGAGGGATTAGCGGGTAAATATGTGGGGGTAGGGTCTGGGTGGGATTGTGGTCGGTGCAGACTCGATGGGCCGAATGGCCTCCTTCTGCACTGTAGGGTTTCTATGATTTCTATGAAACCATTCTTTTGTATCCCTCCATTCCCACTCCGTTCATATGGCTATCTAGATAAGTCTTAAACGTTCCCAATGTGTCTGCCTCCGCCACCTTGCCTGGCAGCGCATTCCAGGCCCCCACCACCCTCTGTGTAAAATATGTCCTTCTGATATCGGTGTTAAACTTCCCCCCCTTCACCTTGAACCTATGACCCCTCGTGAACGTCACCACCGACCGGGGGAAAAGCTTCCCACCGTTCACCCTATCTATGCCTTTCATAATTTTATACACCTCTATTAAGTCTCCCCTCATCCTCCGTCTTTCCAGGGAGAACAACCCCAGTTTACCCAATCTCTCCTCGTAACTAAGCCCCTCCATACCAGGCAACATCCTGGTAAACCTCCTCTGTACTCTCTCCAAAGCCTCCACGTCCTTCTGGTAGTGTGGCCACCAGAACTGGACGCAGTATTCCAAATACGGCCGAACCAACGTTCTATACATCTGCAACATCAGACCCCAACTTTTATACTCTATGCCCCGTCCTATAAAGGCAAGCATGCCATATGCCTTCTTCACCACCTTCTCCACCTGTGATGTCACCTTCAAGGATCTGTGGACTTGCACACCCAGGTCCCTCTGCGTATCTACACCCTTTATGGTTCTGCCATTTATCGTATAGCTCCCCCCTACATTATTTCTACCAAAATGCATCACTTCGCATTCATCAGGATTGAACTCCATCTGCCATTTCTTTGCCCAAATTTCCAGCCTATCTATATCCTTCTGTAGCTTCTGACAATGCTCCTCACTATCTGCAAGTCCTGCCAATTTTGTGTCATCCGCAAACTTACTGATCACCCCAGTTACACCTTCTTCCAGATCGTTTACATAAATCACAAACAGCAGAGGTCCCAATACTTGGGACTCTGCGGGCATCCGGGTTTGGGACGCATTTTGTCGCCCGGATCCGATTACTGTACTCTGCCACAGAGTGTCTGATTAAGGTTAACGGGTCCCTGATGGCGCCCCTTCGCTTTGGGAGAGGAGTACGGCAGGGCTGCCCCTTGTCCGGCCAACTGTATTCAATATGCGTGGAGCCATTCCTGCGCCTCTTGCGGAGGAGGTTGTCAGGTTTGGCCCTGCGCGGACCGGACGTAGGGGTGGTCCTGTCTGCCTACGCCGACGACGTGCTCCTCATGTTCACGGATCCGGCTGACCTGCAGAGGATGCGAGAATGCCAGGCGTCCTCTGCCAGGATCAACTGGGCCAAGTGCTCTGGACTCCTTGTCAGTCCTTGGGAGATGGACCCCCTTCCGGAGGAGCTCAGGCCTTTTACCTGGAGCAGGACCAACCTCCTCTACTTGGAGGCCCATCTCTGCCCAGCTGAAGAGTCCTGGCCGGCGAACTGGCGGAAGCTGGAGGCCAAAGTCTCCACCCGCCTGAATCGCTGGACAGGACTGCTCCGAGTGCTGTCCTACGGGGTGCGGGTTCGCGTCATAAACCAGCTGGTCGCCTCCATGCCGTGGTACCGGCTGGTCCCTTTGACCCCTCCCCCTGGCTTTGTCGCCGATATCCAGAGAACCGTCCTGCGGTTCTTCTGGGACAATCGACTGCACTGGGTCCCTGCTGCGGTTCTGCATCTCCCGCTTGAGGAGGGCGGACAAGGTCTGGTGTGCCTTCGCACTCAGATAGCGACCTTCCGCTTCCAGGCCCTGCGGAGGTACCTTTACATTGAGCCCCCTCCACAATGGTGTGCCATGGTGACGTATTTCTTCCGCCAGTGGCACGGCCTCAATTATGACGTGCAGCTCCTGCATATCAATCTGGGGCGTGTTTCGACCGCCCTGCAGGAGTTGCCCGTCTTTTACCAGGACCTCCTCACTGTCTGGAACACGGTCGCCTCGCGACGCAGCTCCCCCCCGTCAGGAGTAGCGGCTCTCGTGCGAGAGCTGCTGCTCAGGAATCCACTCCTCCAGCTGTATGACTTCAGGTGGCTGGCGGAGAGGCGGGCCATGGACACCGGGGTGACCAGAATCGGGGACGTGCTCGATGGCGGAGGGGCGGGCTGGATGAGTCCCCGCGTGCTGGCTGAGCGTGCGGGGACGACCGTCCGGCGCGCGGCCAAAGCCATCCTAGACCTTAGGACGGTCGTGCTCGGCAAGAATATCCTTCCTCAGATACTGAGACCAAAACTGCGCAAAATATTCCAGGTGTTGTCTCACCAAAGCCCTGTGTAACTGCAGCAAGACATCCCTGCTCCTGTACTCGAATCCTCTCACAATGAAGACCAACGTACCATTTACCTTCTCTGGAGCTGCATTCTTACCTTCAGCAATTGGGGTATGGGGACACCCAGGTCTCTCCTAATTTACAGCTGTTCAGATAGTAATCTGTCTTCCTGTTTTTGCTACCTCTTATTAATCTGCAAAATACTGCACCTGCCATGTAATTGCTCACTCACTCAGCTTTTCCAGTGTACACAATGATTTGGATATGACTGTGGGGGGTAGATGGTCAGTAAGTTCACAGATGACAGGAAAATTAATGTGGCAAATGGTGAGGAGGAAAGCTTAGGTTACAGGACGATATAGATGGGCTGGTCAGCTGGGCAGAACAGTGGCAAATGGAATTTAACCCTGAAAAGAGTGAGGTGATGCATTTTGGGATGATGAAGAGGGAAGGGAATATACAGTAGGACACTAGGAAGCACAGAGGACCAGAGTGATCTTTAAGATCATAGATCATTGAAGACAACAGGACAGGTAGATAAGATGGTGAAGACGGTATCTGGGGTAGTTGTCTTCATTAGCTGAGCACTGAATAAAAAGGATGGCGGTATGGTGGCACAGAGGTCAGCACTGCTGCCTCACAGCGCCAGGGAACCAGGTTCGATTCCCAGTTTGGGTCACTGTCTGTATGGAGTTTGCATGTTCTCCCTGTGTCTGCGTGGGTTTCCTTCAGGTATTCCAGTTTCCTCCAACAGTCCAACGACGTGCTGGTTCCGTGCATTTGCCATGCTAAATTCTCCCTCAGAATGCCCGAACAGGTGCCGGAGTGCGGCGTCTAGGGGATTTTCTCACTAACTTCATAGCCTACTTGTGACTAATAAATAAACTTTGTAATAAATAAATATGATGGAGCTGTATAAAACACTGGTTACACCACAGCTGTAGTACTGTGTACAATTCCGTTTCCCACACTATAGGAAGGATGTGATTATACTGGAGAGAGTACAGAGGAGATTCATCAGGATGCTGCCTGGGCTGGAGTGTTTCAGTGACTAAAATTGGCTTCTTGACAGAAGCCAGAGAGTGGTTGTAGAGAGTTGTTTTTCAAACTGGAGGCCTGTGACCAGCGGTGTGCCTCAGGAATCAGTTTTGGGTCCACTGTTATTTGTCATTTATATCAATGATTTGAATGAGAATATAGGGAGCATGGTTAGTAAATTTGCAGATGACACCAAGATTGGGGCCATAGTGGACAGTGAAGAAAGTTATCTCCGATTGCAACAGGATCTTGATCAATTGGGCCAGTGGGCTGACGAATGGCAGATGGAGATTAATTTAGATAAATGCGAGGTGATGCATTTTGGGAGATTGAACCAGGGCAGGACTTACTCAGTTAATGATAGGGCGTTGGGGAGAGTTACAGAACAAAGAGATCGAGGGGCACATGTTCATAGGTCCTTGAAAGTGGAGTCACAGGTGGACAGAGTGGTGAAGAAGGTATTCAGCATGCTTGGCTTCATTGGTCAGAACATTGAATACAGGAGTTGGGACTTCTTGTTGAAGTTGTACAAGACATTGGTAAGGCCATACTTGGAATACTGTGTACAGTTTTGGTCACCCTATTATAGAAAGGATATTATTAAACTAGAAAGAGTGCAGAAAAGATTTACTAGGATGTTACCGGGACTTGATGGTTTGAGTTATAAGGAGGCACTGGATAGACTGGGACTTTTTTCTCTGGAGCGTAGAAGGCTGAGGGGTGATCTTAGAGGTCTATAAAATAATGAGGGGCACAGATCAGCTAGATAGTCAATATTTTTTCTCAAAGGTAGGGGAGTCTAAAACTAGAGGGCATAGGTTTAAGGTGAGAGGAGAGAGATTCAAAAGTGTCCAGAGGGGCAATTTTTTCACACAGAGGGTGGTGAGTGTCTGGAACAAACTGCCAGAGGTAGTAGTAGAGGCGGGTATAATTTTGTCTTTTAAAAAGCGTTTAGACAGTTACATGGGTAAGATGGGTACAGAGGAATATAGGCCAAAAACGGGCAATTTGGATTAACTGAGGGGTTTAAAAAAAAAGGGTGGCCTGGACAAGTTGGGTCGAAGGGCCTGTTTCCATGCTGTACACCTCTATGACTCTATGACCAAGAGAGGCTGGATAGGCTGGGATTGTTTTCCTTGGAGCAGAGAAGGTTGAGGGGGGACCTGATTGAGGAGTATAAGATTATGAGGGGCTTAGATAGGGTAGATAGGAAGGAACATTTCCCCTTAATAGAGAGGTCAATAACCAGGGTGCATAGATTTAAGATGAAGGGTAGGGGTTTTATAGATGTGAGGAAAAGCTTTTCACCCAGAGGATCGTAGAGGTGGGAACCCTCACAACATTTAAGAAGCATTTAAGTGAGCAATTGAAATGCCATTGCTTACAAAGCCATGGGCCAAGTGCTGGAAAATGTGATTAAAATAGATAGGAGTTTGGTGGCCGGTGCAGATATGATGGGCTGAAGGGCCTCTTTTTTGTGATATAAAACTCGATATAAAACTCTATGACTCTAAGGTCAGTGTCCAATGTGGGTGGATGGGATTTTGGTGATCGGAAGGGTTGGAGCTTTGTTTTGTCGGGGGGGTGGGGGGGAGGGGAGGGGTGAGTGGGCTCTGGGGTTGGAGGTCATGGGGGTTGGAGGGTCAGAGGTTAGGGGGTGGGGGCACCTCACCTTTGAAGTTCAGCTCTCTTGTCCATGTTTGAACCAAGGCTGAAATGAAGTCAAGAGCTGAGTGACCCTGGCGAAACCCAAACTGAGCGTCCGTGAGCAGGTTATTGCTGAGTAAGTGCCGCTTGATAGCACTGTTGATGACCCCTCCAATCACTTTACTGATGATCGAGAGTAGACTGATGGGGCAGTAATTGGCCGGGGTGGATTTGTCCTGTTTCTTGTGTACAGGACATACCAATTTTCCACATTGTCAGGTAGATGCCTGTGCTGTAACTGTACTAAAAGAGCTTGGCTAAGGGCACGGCAAGTTCTGGAGCACAAGCCTCCAGTACTACAGAGCAAAACAATTGTGCTGGGACAGTATTTAAATATGATGCTGGGTCCTTCAAACCCATCAGCTGACGATGGGCGGACGGACAAATCAGCCGTTGGCCCACCAGGAGATTTGGAGGGGAACTCGCCCGTGCATAATTAATGAGATTCCAAGCACTGAATCTGGTACGAGAATCTGCCATTGAGGGCCCGGCGCTGCCAGAATCGCTCACCATCACACTTACTCTCAAAATGGGAGAATTCTGCCCTCGATGTACGTTTGGTTTATTGGAAGATACGAGACAGGATGGCACAACACACAGGACAACTTTCTGAACCCAGCTAGCACTACTCACAGGGACAGCACAGCTCCCGTTCTACACACACTAATGGCTGCTGGTCACATGCTCTACATCCTGGCTACTTGCTCATTTGCATATTCCCTTACCGTCATATCACATTTTCCACATCTCAGTAAAGTCCACCTGTGCCCTCACCTGTATCTTCTGTCTCACCAGAAGCAATCTCACAGATATCACCTGGTTAAATGCTGTAACAGTGTGTTTCTCTGTCCACAGGTACAGCTGTTCCTGCCTCTGCACCTTGGGGAGTTATTGGAACATTGAAAAATGGTGAAATACAATCGAGATGTATTGTATTTCTTATGTTTGTTCCTGAACTCGAAATTATACCTGAACCATTGGATGAAACAGTTGGAATTGGAGGAGTCCCTAGTAATTGGTTCTATGTCAGGTGAGTTTAGTTACTGATAGATTGTGATTAATGTTTCTTTACATCAACTCTTGTGTCAACATCAGTCAACCTGGGATGGAATTCTCCCATTTTGGGACTTAGTGCCCTGGCCGGGGTCTGGCTAGAAAACACGCCACATTTTCTGGCCCCCAACGCATTAATTATTCACCAGGGTGTTTTACACCATATTCAGTATCGGGTCAGGCCTCGATACCCTGTAGTCTGTTATCGTATCCTGATGCCATATTGAAAAGGTGTCCAACATCACTGACCCGTTATTGAAGAAAGAATGCAGACCGCCTGAGAAGGAAGGTAGATCTCCTGGAGTCCCCTGAGATTGTGCGGTGGACATTTGTGAGACCACACCTGGAGTATTGTGTGCAGTTTTGGTGTCCTTATCTGAGGAAGGATATCCTTGCTATAGAGGGAGTGCAGCGAAGGTTTACCAGGCTGATTCCTGGGATGGCAGATCTGTCATATGAGGAGAGACTAAATCGGTTGGGATTATATTCAATGGAGTTTAGAAGAGTGGGGGGGATCTCATAGAAACTTATAAAATTCTAACAGGGTTAGACAGGGTAGATTCAGAAAGAATGTTCCCAATGGTGATGGAGTCCAGAACTAGGGGTCACAGTTTGAGGATAAGGGGTAAATCTTTTAGAACTGAGATGAGGAGAAATTTCTTCACCCAGAGGGTGGTGAATGTGTGGAATTTACCACCACGGAAAGCAGTTGAGGCCAAATCGCTGTGTGATTTCAAGAAGAAATTTGATATTGCTCTTATATATCGGCTTGATCAGGGAGAGTCAACAAGGCTTCGTCAGAGGGAGGTCATGCCTAACTAATTTGATTGACTTTTTTGAGGAGGTGACCAGTGTGTAGATGAGGGTAGTGCAGTTATATAGAAATATAGAAACATGGAAACTAGAAGCAGGAGTAGGCCATTCAGCCCTTTGAGCCTGCTCTGCCATTCATTTTGATCATGGCTGATCATCAAATTCAATATCCCTTGATCCCTTTAGCCCCAAGAGCTATACTGAATTTCTTCCTGAAATAACACAACATTTTGGCCTCAACTACTTTCTATGGTAGTGATGTAGTTTATATGAATTTCAGCAAATCATTTGACAAGGTCCCACATGGGAGACTTGTAAAGAAGGTAACTGCACATGGGACGCAGGGTAATTTATAGAATCATAGAGGTTTACAGCATGGAAACAGGCCCTTTGGCCCAACTTGTCCATGTCGCCCTTTTTTTTAAACCCCTAAGCTAATCCCAATTGCCCACATTTGGCCCATATCCCTCTATACCCATCGTACTATCTAAATGCTTTTTAAAAGATAAAATTGTACCCGCCTCTACTACTTCCTCTGGCAGCTTGTTCCAGACACTCATCACCCTGTGTGAAAAAATTGCCCCTCTGGACACTTTTGTATCTCTCCCTTAAACCTATGCCCTCTAGTTTTAGACTCCCCTACCTTTGGAAAAAGATATTGACTATCTACCTTGTCTATGCCCCTCATTATTTTATGGACCTCTATATGGTCACCCCTCAGCCTCCTACGCTCCGGAGAGAAAAGTCCCAGTCTATTCAGCCTCTCCTTATAACTCAATCCATCAAGTCCCGGCAGCATCCTAGTAAATATTTTCTGCACTCTTTCTAGTTTAATAATATCCTTTCTATCATAGGGTGACCACAATTGCACACAGTGTTCCAAGTGTGGCCTTACCAATGTCTTGTACAACTTCAACAAGACGTCCCAACTCCTGTATTCAATGTTCTGACCAATAAAACCAATTTGATAAAGTGGATTCAAAATTGGCTCAGTTGTTGGAGACAGAGGGTCATGACAGAAGGCTGCTTTAGTGACTGGAAGCCAGGGTCCAGTGGCGTACCACAGAGATCTGTGCTGGGTCCCCTTTAATTAATAATTTATATAAATGACATAGATGACTATGTGGTGGGTAGGATTAGTAAGTTTGCGGATGACACAAAGATGACCAGGTGGTTAACAGTGAGGCTGAGTGTCTTGGGCTACAAGAAGATATAGATGTGATGGTCAAATGGACAGATAAGTGGCAGATGGAATTTAACCATGCAAAGTGTGAAGTGATACACTTTGGAAGGAGTAATTTAAGAAGGAAGTATTCAATGAACATCAGAATGCTAGGAAATTCTGTGGAACAAAGGGACCTTGGTGTGTTTGTCCACAGATCTCTGTTAGTAGGGTCATGAAAAATGTATATGGAACACCTGCCTTTATCAATCAAGACGTAGATTTCAAAAGCAGGGAAGTCATGTTGGAGTTGCATAGAACTTTGGTGAGGCCACAGCTAGAGTGCTGTGTGCAGTTCTGGTCGCCACATTATAGGAAGGATGTGATCGCACTGGAAGGGGTGCAGAGGAGATTCACCAGGATGCTGCCTGGGATGGAACATTTAAAGTTATGAACAGAGGTTGGATAGGCTTGGGTAGTTTTCGTTGGAGCAGAGAAGACTGAGGGGCGACCTGATTGAGGTGTTCAAGACAGCGTGAATAGGGAGCAGCTGTTCCCCTTAGTTGAAAGGTCAGTCACAAGGGGACATAAGTTCAAGGTGAGGGGCAGGAGGTTCAGGGGGGATGCGAGGAAAAACTTTTACCCAGAGGGTGGTGAAAGTCTGGAATGCGCTGCCTGAGAGGGTGGTAGAGGCGGGTTACCTCACATCCTTTTAAAAGTATCTAGATGAGCACTTGTCACATCATAACATTCAAGGGCTATGAACCAAGTGCTGGCAGATGGATTAGGTGAGAGTTCAGATGTTTCTCGCATGTCAGTGCGGACTTGATGGGCTGAAGGGCCACTTCTGTACTGCATGATTCTCTGATTCTTGGAGTAACGGGAACAATGGCTATGGAGGCAGTGGGGGATCAGATATTGAATTTGATGATCAGCCATGATCATAATGAATGGCGGAGCAACCTCAAAGGGCCGAATGGCCTACTCCTGCTTCTAGTTTCTATGTTTCCTAAGAACCAAGATGGAGCTCCAGGAACATTCTGAGGCTGGATGCTGGAGCCCCCTCCAGGATACCTAATCTGGAAGGTCCAAATGCACATGTTCCCCCACCCCACTGTTGTGGTGGCCCAGGGTTGTAGACGGCCTCCAGCCTGAACTCCGTAACAGTCACAGGCATCCCGACATTGGGACAATACATTATTCATAATGTTTTTCACACTGGTGTGTTTTCCTGCCAGACCCGTGGGGAATCTACCATTGGTGGGGGAGCGGGGCGGTTGAACCTTCATCTACAACCCATTAATGGATGCCAATGAGGCTCATGCCAGCCTCTGGTGGGTTTTTGTGATCTGCCATGGGGGGCACTAATGGAAGATCCTGCTGTAAATTCACGTCGACATGAAACTGATTCCTGGGCCTCTGGTATATCCTCCCCCCCTCCCCCCCAAAGCCTACCATCGAACACGCCAGCAGGGTCTCGGGAGAATTCTGCCACGAGAGTCAGACAGTGATTAACAGACTCATCCTGTCACATGGGGATATTGGTCAATATTAATGGTGTCATGGAGCGGTTCTTGTCTCACAATCTGCAGCTCCTGCTTCTGAGGTGACAGTCAGACCTCCACATTCACATTCCCAGGTTCATATGGAGTCGGTTCCCTCTATAAACTGGGGAGAAGCCGGTGATCCCTTCAGGACACCTATTTGTCTCACTCACTGTCCCAAATTTACTTTTGAAAATCGGACCTTGTGGAAGGAAGGATGTGGCTGAGGGACTTTTCTCCAAAAGGCAGGACTAAAGTGAGTAGAGTAGAGGATCATTGAACTCAGTGAGTCATTACTGCACAGAAAGAGGCAGTTTGCCCCAGTGAGACCAGCCCTGCTGGAGAGCAATCCAATCCATCCCATAACCTTCATTCATCCCTGCAGCCCAGCAAGCTTATTTTCTCAAATGCCCATCTAATTTCCTTCTGAAATCATTGATGATCTCTGCTTCCCTGCATTAATTCATTGATAAATTGGTTTTAATTTCCCAAAACTCCTGAGATTTGGGGAAGGTCTCAGTACATTGGAAAAAAGTAAATCTCAGTCCATTCTCCAAAAAGGGAGGGTGATTGAAAACAGGGAACGACAAGTCAGTTTACTGAACATCTGTTGTGGGGAAATTGTTAGAAGCTGTTATTAAAGAAGTTATAGCAGGGCAGTTAGATAAATCCAAGGTAATCAAGCAAAGGTAACATTGTTTTGTCCAATAGAAATTGTGTTTGACATGTAATTGGAGTTCTTTGAGGAGGTAACATGTGCTGTGGATAAAGGGGAACCAGTGGATGTACTGCACTTAGATTTTTTAGAATCTTAGAAACCCTACAGCACAGAGAAAGGCCATTCGGCCCATCGAGTCTGCACCGACCACAATCCCACCCAGACCCTACCCCCATATCCCTACATATTTACCCACTAATCCCTCTAACCTACGCATCCCAGGACACTAAGGGCAATTTTAGCATGGCCAATCAACCTAACCCACACATCTTTGGACTGTGGGAGGAAACCGGAGCACCCGGAGGAAACCCACGCAGACACGAAGAGAATGTGCAAACTCCACACAGACAGTGACCCAAGCCGGGAATCGAACCCAGGTCCCTGGAGCTGTGAAGCAGCAGTGCTAACCACTGTGCTACCGTGCCGCCCTTTCCAGGAAGCATTTGGTGAAATGCTGCATCAAACGTTATTGTGTAAAATAAAAGCTCATGGAATAGGAGGTGGAACATATTGAAATTAATGGAAATGTATCTGGCTAACAGGGAGCAGAGCAGGGGCATCAATGGCTCTGCTTCAAGATATAACGAGTGCTGTGCTACAGGACTCAGTGCTGGGACCACAACTGTTTACAATTTATATCAATGACTTGGATGAGGGGATTTAAGGGATGGTTATCGATTGAAGGAATAAAGATAGGTAGGAAAGTAAGTTGTGAGAAGGACGTAAGGAGGCTGCAAAAAGATTATGGGCAGGATTTTCTGGCCATTTGCGCTGACGGGATCTCACGAGCACTGGCAAGCCACTCTCCACTGCTGTAGAACACACTGTGGAGAGGGAGGAAAATCCCACCCATAGATCGGATAGGAGATGAGCAAAGATCTGGAAAACACTGTATGATGTGGGAAAATGTAGAATTGTCCATTTTGGCAGAAAGATTGAAAAAAGGAAGTGGAATATTTAAATGGTGAGAGATTACGGAGCTCAGAGATGCAGAAGGATCTGGGTATCCTAGTGCATGAATCATAAAAGATGAGTATTCCGGTATGGCAAGTATTTAAGAAAGCTCAGGGAATGGTATCATTTATTGCAATGGGAATTGAAGACAAAAGTAGGGACATTATGCTTCAAATATATTAGTCAGAGCACATCCGAAGTACTGTGTACAGCTTTGGTCACCTTATTTACAGAAGGGTGTAAATGTGGAGGAAGCAGTTCAGAGGACGTTTACTGGGTTGGTATCTGGAATGGGCGAATTATACAGCGAGGAAAGTTTGGACAGACTTGTATCCATCCACTGGAATTCAGAAGCGTAAGAGGCAACTTGATTGAAACATATAAAATCCTGTGAGGTATTGACAGGCTGGATGTGGAAAGAATATTTCTTCTTATGGGAGAATCTCAGGATCACTGTTTAAAAATAAGGGGTCACCCATTTAAAACAGGAAATAGGCAAAAACTTTGAGTCAAAGAACAAGACAAAGAAAATTACAGCACAGGAACAGGCCTTTCGGCGCTCCAAGACAGCACCAACCATGCTGCCCATCTGAACTAAAACCCCCTACGCTTTCGGGGACCATATCCCTCTATTCCCATCCTATTCATCTATTTGTCAAGATGTCCCTTAAAAGTCACTATCGTATCGGCTTCCACTACCTCCCCCAGCAGCGAGTTCCAGGCACTCACCACCCTCTGTGTAAAGAACTTGCCTCGTTCATCTCCTTTAAACTTTGCCCCTCGCATCTTAAACCTATGCCCTCCTAGTAATTGGCTCTTGCACCCTGGGAAAAACTTCTGACTATCCACTCTGTCCATGCCCCTCAATCTTGTAGACTTTTATCAGGTCACCCCTCAACCTCCGTCATTCCAGTGAGACCAAACCAAGTTTCTCCAACCTCTCCTCATAGCTAATGCCCTCCATACCAGGCAACATCCTGGTAAATCTATTCTGTACCCTCCCCAAAGCCTCCACATCCTTCTGGTAGTGTTGCGACCAGAATTGAACACGATATTCCAAATGCGGCCTCACTAAGGTTCTATAAAGCTGCAACACGACTTGCCAATTTTTAAACTTAGTACCCCGGCCGATGAAGGCAAGCATGTCATATGCCTTCTTGACTACCTTCTTCACCTGCACTGCCACTTTTAGTGACCTGTTTACCTGTGCACCCAGATCCCTCTGCCTTTCAATACTCTTAAGGGTTCTGCCATTTACTGTATATTTCCTATCTTTATTGGACCTTCCAAAATGCGAAGGATCGTGCATCTTAGGGATCCTTCCCTGAATAGAAGGTGGAAGCAGAGTCTTTGAATGTTTTTAACTCAGAGCTGGATAGATTGTTGGTAAGCAAGGGTGGGTTTAGGTTATCCAGTGGAGACAGCATGTAGATTTACTGCATGATCAGCCATTGGTATTAAATGCTGGAAAAGGCTCAAAGGCCTGAATGGCCTACTCCTGCCCCTTGTTCATATGTTCAGCACCCTCATAAGCAAGTTCCAGATCATTACCAAGTGCTACATATCAAGATTCTTCCTCATTTATCCCCTGAATCTCTTATCCAAAGTCTTCAATCTGTCTCCCCCAGATTTTGTTCCATCAACCAATGGGAACAGCTTTTCTTTGTCTATCTTATCCAACCCTTGTACAGCTCTATCCAATCACTCCTCAACCTCCTTTACTCCCACGTTTCTCCAAGTAAACCTTGCAGTTAAAATTCCTCATCCCTGGAACAATTCTAGTCAATCCCCTCTGCAACGCCTCAAGCAGCCTCACATCCCTCCTAAAATGTGGGGACCATCGCTGGACGGAATACTCTAGTTGTGGCCTATCCAGAGATTTAGCAAGGTTCCGTATAACTTAATAAGAACATAAGAACTAGGAGCATGAATAGGCCATCTGGCCCCTCGAGCCTGCTCCGCCATTCAACAAAATCATGGTTGATCTTTTCGTGGACTCAGCTCCACTTACCTACCCACTCAGCATCGTCGTTAATTCCTTCACTGTTCAGAAATGTATCTATCCTTGCCTTAAAAACATTCAAGGTAGTAGCCTCAACTGCTTCACTGCTTTTGTGCTCAGTACCTTCATTTATGAAATGTAAGTTCCCAAATACTGAGCTATACATTTTATAGTCTGTGCTGTCACCCTCGAAGATCCATTCACCCAGAGGTGCCTCGCTTCCTGCGCACTCTTTAGATTTGTGCCATTAACTCAGTATTGACTCTCTCCATCCTTTCTGTAAGATGCATCAGCTCCCATTTCTGTGCATTAAACACCATCCGCCGCTTGTCTGCCCATTCGGCTCGCTTCTCTATGATGTTACTGCAGCTGGGGACGAACTGAATGCTGGAGGCTGCTCAATGGGCTGAATGACGAACTCCTGTTCCCACCGTCCTGACAACCTACTTGCTTTCCAAACAGGTTTTGTCAGGAGAAAGAAAATTAATATTTGATCCTCTTCACTCTGTTGCAGGACTTTTGAACAGAAAGTTGAGATAGAACAATATCCAGAACTTGTGACTGAATTCATGAAGGACTTGGAACAAGACAATAAGAAATTTGATGACAATTTGTTTGTCGTTGCTACTTATAGCACAAAAGGGCTAATGGAAATAGGTTTTAAAGTGTTAAAATAATTTTTCTGGAAGGTTCTGCTACCTTTGCAGACATTGAACAGTGAGATGTGCTTAACTCGATTCTAAAACTGTCTAACTTTCCGCTAAGTACACATTGGGTTTAAGCTGGAATATTGAGCGTAGTTTTGATCTCCTTACCTGAGACAGGATATACTGACCTTGGAGGGAATGCAATGAATGTTCATCAGACAGATTATGTCAATGTGTCAGAGTTGGGATTTTGTACAATTCCACCAATGTCCCATCTCCAAATCTCTGTGAGCCTGTTTAGAAATATTGCCCTCGACTGGAGGTTAGTAATTTCTGACTCCCACACACACTGCAGCATTTAGACTTTATTGCAAATTATTCAGCTCCATTATCATCAACAGTGAACATTTCTTCCTCATTTACAGACACTGTTCCCATTGTTTGTTTAGTTCAGTCATTCAAAACAATGGTTCTTTCCTGGACAGAGGAGTCTCAGCTGCTGTTTCTTAATTTGATATTGTTTATAATGAGGTTTCTCTTCAATTCCAAATTATTTTCCAATCTCTCAAATTCATTGCTGTGGAGGAGGAATGCTGATAATGGGGGGAAATTCTCCCATCCCTTCCGCCAAGGGAATTGTAGAAGGCGAGAGGACGATCCACGCAAAGGTCCGGCGAGATTCTCCGGTTTTGGGGCGAGCGCGGCCGGAGAATCCCACCCAACATCTCCACACTGCGCACACACACACACACAGGGTTAAACTCAATCATACAGGGTGCTGGGTCCTCCATTGGGGAACGGGGATTAATCACTGCAGTAAGTTGCTTTTTTTGTAATCTTGATGGAAATAAATCACTGAGATTGAGATGGACCTCGTGACAGATACAGTTCCAGAATGTTCCATCTTCACATACATATAGTGAATAAGACATTGTCATCTCGTCTTTATTTGTCTTTTGTTGTTCAAACTGCTGGGAATGTATTCTCACTGTGAAATAAAGAGGGTGATGCATCGCAACCTTTGGTCTCATGTTAGATTCTTACTCTGAAAATAAATCTGTGTCACTGGTCACATCACTAGTTTCATATTGATCAACTCACCACATTTCAATGAATTGATTCTGTTAAAACATTGTGATGTAAAAGTAAAGAATGAAGAGACAGGGAGTAATTTATTGGGGGATGTATCCCTTGGAGAGTGAGCTCCATATTTGTCGGGTGACAGCTCCCATCCCCGAGCAGCCTCACACTTCAATCTGTCAAACTCCACTCTGAACAGTAAAGGCAGGACAATATAATTGATTGGGATTGCTGTCAGGATCATGAGGAGGTTGTGGAAACTGGACTTGTATTCTCTCACGATGCGAAGAATGAGAGGTGATCACTTTGAAACTTACAGTATTCTTACTGGGTGTGACAGGGTGGATGTGGATGGGATCTTTCCCCTGGCTGCTGAGTCCAGAACCAGGGGACACAATCTCAGAATAAAGGGTGGCCACTGAGATGAGGAGGAACTACTTCACTCAGAGGGTGGTGAATCTTTTGGATTTTCTTGAAGATAACATTGACTGGGAGACTGTGAGGCACACAGCCACAATTCAGTAAGCTTTAAGGTACTGATGAATAAAGATAAGTGTAGTCCTCAGGTGAACCTGCTAAATTGGGGGAAGGCTACTTACAACAACATTAGGCAAGAACTGAAGATTGTAGGTTGGGGGCCGATGTTTGAGGGCAAATCAACATCTGGCATGTGGGAGGTGTTCAAGTGTAAGTTGACAGGAATTCAGGACCAGCACATTCCTGTAAGGATGAAGGATAAGTATGGGAAGTTTCAGGAACTTGGATAACAAGAGATACTGTGAGCCTAGTCAAAAAGAAAAAGGAAGCATTTGTCAAGGCTGGGAGGCTGGAAACCATGAAGCAAGTGTGGAATACAAGGAAAGTAGAAGGAAACTTAAGCATGGAGTAAGGGGGGCGAAAAGGGGCCATGAAAAGTCATTGACCAGCAGGATTAAGGAAAGTTCCAAGGCTTTTTATACATATATTAAGAGCAAGAGGGTAGCCAGGGAGAGGGTTGGCCCACACAAAGATAGGGGAGGGAATCTATGCATGGAGCCAGAGGAAATTGGTGAGGTATTAAATGAGTATTTTGTGTCAGTATTCACCAAAGAGAAGGACTTGGTGAATGATGAGTCTGGGGAAGGGTGTGTCGATAGTTTTGTTCATGTAGAGATTAAAAAGGAGGAGGTATTGGGCAACTTGAGAAACATTAAGGGAGACAAGTCCCCAGGACCTGGTGGGATATATCCCAGAATACTGAGAGAGGCAAAGGAGGAAATTGCTGGGGCCTTGAGAGAAATCTTTGTATCTTCACTGGCTACAGGGGAGCTCCCAGAGAATTGGAGAATAGACAATGTCATTCCTTTGTTTAAGAAAGGTAGCAAGAATAATCCAGGTAATTACAGGCCGGTGAGCCTTACGTCAGTGGCAGGGCAATCATTGGAGAGGACTCTTCGAGACAGGTTTACTCCCACTTGGAAATAATTGGATGTATTAGCGAGTGGCAACATGGTTTTGTGAAGAGGAGGTCGTGTCTCACTAATTTGATTGAGTTTTTCGAGGAAGTGATAAAGATGATTGATGAGGGTAGGGCAGTGGATGTTGTCCACATGGACTTCAGTAAGGCCTTTGACAAGGTCCCTCATGGCAGACTGGTGCAGAAGGTGAAGTCGCACAGGATCAGAGCTGAGTTGACAAGATGGATACAGAACTGGCTCGGTCATAGAATCACTGAAACAACTATATGATGACATCAACAAGTTCCATCCCACCATCAGACTCACCATGGACTACTCTCCGGAATCGGTTGCATTCTTGGACACATGCACCTCCATTAAGGACGGTCGCCTCAGCACCTCACTATACCGCAAGCACATGGATAACCTCATGATGCTCCACTTCTCCAGCTTCCACCCTAAACACGTAAAAGAAGCCATCCCCTACGGACAAGCCCTCTGAATACACAGGATCTGCTCGGATGAGGAGGATCACAACAGACACCTCCAGGCGCTGAAAGATGCCCTCATAAGAACAGGATATGGCGCTCGACTCATCGATCAACAGTTCCGACACGCCACAGCGAAAAACCGCACCGACCTCCTCAGAAGACAAACACGGGACACGGTGGACAGAGTACCCTTCGTCGTCCAGTACTTCCCCGGAGCAGAGAAGCTACGGCTTCTCCTCCGGAGCCTTCAACATGTCATTGATGAAGACGAACATCTCGCCAAGGCCATCCCCACACCCCCACTTCTTGCCTTCAAACAACTGCACAACCTCAAACAGACCATTGTCCGCAGCAAACTACCCAGCCTTCAGGAGAACAGTGACCCTGACACCACACAACCCTGCCACAGCAACCTCTGCAAGACGTGCCGGATCATCGACACGGATGCCATAATCTCACGTGAGAACACCATCCACCAGGTACACGGTACATACTCTTGCAACTCGGCCAACGTTGTCTACCTGATACGCTGCAGGAAAGGATGTCCCGAGGCATGGTACATTGGGGAAACCATGCAGACGCTACGACAACGGATGAATGAACACCGCTCGACAATCACCAGGCAAGACTGTTCTCTTCCTGTGGGGGAGCACTTCAGCAGTCACGGGCATTCAGCCTTGGATCTTCAGGTAAGCGTTCTCCAAGGCGGCCTTCACGACACACGACAGCGCAGAGTCGCTGAGCAGAAACTGATAGCCAAGTTCCGCACACATGAGGACGGCCCAAACCGGGATGTTGGATTTATGTCACATTATCAGTAACCCCCACAGCTTGCCCCTGGTCTTGCATAATCTCACCAGCTGTTCTGTCTGGAGACAATACACATCTCTTTAACCTGTGTTTAATGTTCCCTCCAACCACATTATCTGTACCTTTTAAGACCTGGCTGGCTGTAGAGATTTGCATTCTAATTAGTATTCTGTAACTTGATTTCTGTGTCTGTGCACTGTTGGAGAACAGAGACCACTCCATCTGACGAAGGAACAGCACGCTCCGAAAGCTTATGGTATTTGCTACCAAATAAACCTGTTGGACTTTAACCTGGTGTTGTGAGACTTCTTACTCGGTCATAGAAGACAGAAGATAGCAGTGGTCGGGTGCATTTCAAAGGGCTGTGATTAGTGGTGTTGGGACCGTTGCTGTTTATATATATATATAAAAATAAATGATTTGGAGGAAAATGTAACTGGTTTGATTAGTAAGTTTGCGGATGACACAAAAGTTGTGGAATTGCGGATAGCAATGAGGACTATCAGAGGATAGAACAGGATATAGATCAGTTGGAGACTTGGGCGGAGAGATGGCAGGTGGAGTTTAATCCAGACAAATGTGAGGTAATGCATTTTGGAAGGTCTAATACAGATGGGAAATATACAGTAAATCGTAGAACCCTTAAGAGTATTGATAGGCAGAGGGATCTGCTGTACAGGTACACAGGTCACTGAAAGTGGCAATGCAGGTGGCAAAGATAGTCAAAAAGGCATACGACATGCTTGCCTTCATCGGCCGGGGTATTGAGTTTAAAAATTGACAAGTCATGTTGCAGCTTTATAGAACTTTAGTTAGGCTACACTTGGAATATAGTGTTCAATTCTGGTTGCCACACTACCAGAAGGATGTGACGGCTTTGGAGAGGGTACAGAAAAGGTTTACCAGGATGTTGCCTGTTATGGAGAGTATTAGCTATGAGGAAAGGTTGGAAACTTGGTTTGTTCTCACTGGAACGACGGAGGTTGAGGGGGAACCTGATAGAAGTCTACAAGATTATGAGGGACATGGTCAGAGTGGGTGGTCAGAAGCTTTTTCCCAGGGTGGAAGAGTCAATTACTAGGGGCATAGGTTTAAGGTGCGAGGGGCATGGTTTAAAGGAGATGTACGAGGCAAGTTATTTATACAGAGAGTGGTGGGTGCCTGAAACTCGCTGCCGGGGGAGGTAGTGGAAGCAGATACAATAGTGACATTCATGGGCTGTCTTGATAAATACATGAATAGGATGGGAATAGAGGGATATGGTCCCTGGAAGGGTAGGGGGCTTTAGTTCAGCTAGGTAACATGGTCGGTTTAGGCTTGGTGGGCCTAACATTCATATCACAACATGAACATCACTATCTCACATGTGCCAGGTGGTTTAATCACAGAAACAGCACCAAACAACACTCTGACAAGAGAATTTCCTTTAACCAAACTACAACAGGTTATTCACATGATTCATCATTACACAGATATTATCAAGAAAATCTGACCCCAAGATACGTTCCCAGTTTATTATCTATTTCCCAACCAGCCTCTCTCGAGTGATATCCCCCCGCCTCAAAGCAAAACCACATCCTTTATTTTGTGTGACTTTTGCAACAATCCTTCAAAGCGAGTGAAAGAACTAACTTTCCCTGTGACCAGAGGGTGGAGCTCAGGGTATGAGCTGCGTATCATTGGAATAACACACTCAGTTTCTGGAGGCGCAAACAAGACTCCAGGATGGTATGTTGCCTCCCTGGTGCTGGGGTCAAGGATGTCTTGGAGTGGCTGCAGGACATTCTGTAGGGAGAGGGTGAACAGCCAGCTGTCATGGTGCAAATAGACCCCAATGATACAGGTAAAAAAGCAGGGAGTTTGGAGTTAAACTCAAAAGTAGGACCTCAAAAGGTAGTAATCTCAGGATTGCTACTAGTGCCGTGTGCTAGTCAGAATAAGAATGCCAGGATAGCCAAGATGAATACGTGGCTTGAGGGATGGTGCAAGAGGGAGGGATTCAAATTCCTGGGACATTGCAACCAGTTCTGGGGGAGGTGCGACCAGTATAAAATCGGACAGTTTGCACCTGGGCAGGACCGGAACCAATGTCCTAGGGGGACACTGTTTGCTAGTGCTGTTCACAGAATCACAGACTACTACAGTCCAGAAGAGGCCCTTCGGCCCATCGAGTCTGTACCGACGCATGAAATGCCCTGACCTGCCCACCGAATCCCACTTGCCAGCATTTGGCCCATAGCCTTGAATGTTATGGCGTGCCAAGTACTCATCCAGGTACTTTTTAAAGGATGTGAGGCATCCCGCCTCCACCACCCTCCCAGGCAGCGCATTCCAGACCGTCACCACCCTCTGGTAAAAAGGTTTTTCCTCAAATGCCCGCTAAACCTCCCACCCTCACTTTTAACTTGTGTCCTCTCCTAACTGATTCTTCAACTAAGGGGAACAGCTGCTCCCTATTCACCCTGTCCATGCCCCTCATAATCTTGAACACCTCAATCAGGTCCCCCTCAGTCTTCTCTGGTCCAGTGAAAACAACCCAAGCCTATCCAACCTCTCTTCGTAATTTAAATGTTCCATCCCAGGCAGCATCCTGGTGAATCTCCTCTGCACCCCTTCCAGTGCGATCACATCCTTCCTATAATGTGGCGACCAGAACTGCACACGGTACTCTAGCTGTGGCCTCACCAAAGTTCTATACAACTCCATCATGATCTCTCTGTTTTTGTAATCAACCCCGATTGATAAAGGTGAATGTGCCACATGCCTTTTTCACCACCCTATTTACCTGCCTTTCCACCTTCAGAGATCTATGGACAAACACACAAAGGTCCCTTTGTTCTTCGGAACTTCCCAGTGTCAGACCTGTCATCGTATACTTCCTTGTCAAATTACTCCTTCCAAAGTGCATCACCTCACACTTTTCAGGGTTAATTTCCATCTGCCACTTATCCGCCCATTTCACCATCTCGTCTCTATCTTCTTGTAACCTAAGACACTGACCCTCACTGTTAATCACCTGGCCAATCTTTGTGTCATTGGCAAACTTACTGACCCTGCCCCCCCCCCCCCCCCCCCACATAATCAACGATGTCATTTATATAAATGACGAACAAGAGGCCCAGTATGGATCCCTGTGATACACCACTGGTCACTGGCCTCCAGTCACTAAAGCAGCCGTCAGTCACCACCCTTGGTCTCCTACCGCTAAGCCAATTATGAATCCACCTTGTCAGATCACTCTGTATCCCATGTGCATTAGCCTTCTTAATAAGTCTCCCATGTGGGATTTTGTCAAAGGCTTTGCTGAACTCCATGTAAACTACATCAACTGTACTACCCTCATCCACACACTTGACTACCTGCTCAAAAAATTCAATCAAATTTGTTAGGCATGACCTTCCTCTGACAAAATCATGCTGACTATCCCTGATCAAACCTTGCCTCTCCAAATGGAGGCAGATTCTCTCCTTCAGAATCTTTCCCAGTAGTTTCCCAACCACAGACGTGAGACTCACTGGTCTGTAGTTCCCTGGCTTGTCTCTACAACCTTTCTTAAAACAGTGGGACCACATTAACTGTTCTCCAGTCCTCTGACACCTCCCTGGTGGCCAGGGAGGAATTAAAAATTTGGGTCAAAGCCCCTGTAATTTCCTCCCTTGCCTCCTCCAACAGCCTGGGACACAATTCATCCGGACCTGGAGATTTGTCCACTTTTAAGCCCGCCAATACCTATAATGGTGGGGAGGGTTTAAATGAATATGGCAGGGGGTGGGAACTGATGCAGGAAGTCAGAGGGAAGTAAAGTGGGGACAGAAACAAAAGGCAGTAAGGGGAAAAGTGGAAGGCAGTAAGGGGAAAAGTGGAAGGCAGAGAAACCAAGACAAAAGTCAAAAAGGACCACATCACATCATAATTCCAACAAGGCAATAAATGACAAAAAATAAGCCTGAAGGCTGTGTCTCAATGCGAGGAGCATTTGTAATAAGCTGGATGAATTAGCTGCACAAATAGTCATTAACGGATATGACATAATTGGGATCACAGAAACCTGGCTCCAGAGTGACCAGGGATGGGAACTCAACATCCAGGGATATTCAATATTCAGGAAAGATAGATGGAAAGGAAAGGGGGGGTGGGAAGCGTTGCTGATTAAAGAGGAGATTAATGCAATATAAGGCAGGACATTAGCCTGGACGATGTGGAATCTGTATGGGTGGAGCTGCAGAACACCAAAGGACAAAAATGCTAGTGGCAGTTGTGTACAGACCACCAAACAGTAGTAGTGAGGTTGGGGATGGCATTAAGCAGGAAATTAGAGATGCGTGCAGTAAGGGTTCAGGAGTTATTATGGGTGACTTCAATCTGCATATTGATTGGGCTCACCAAACTGGTAGCAAGGCAATGGAGGAGGATTTCCTGGAATGTATAAGGGATGGTTTTCTCGGCCAATATGTCGAGGAGCCAACTAGAGAGCAGGCTTTCCTAGACTGGGTGTTGTGTAATGAGAAAGGATTAATTAGCAACCTTATGCTGCAAGATCCTTTGGGGAAGTGTGACCATAATATAGTAGGATTCTTCAGTAAGAAAGATAGTGACAGTAAGTCTGAGGGTCCTGAACTTAAGGAAAGCTCACTTTGACGGTATGAGACATGCATTGGCTGAGATAAGCTGGCGAAAGATATTTAAGGGGTTGACAGTGAATAGGCAATGGCAGACATTTAAAGAACACATGGATGAACTTCAACATCTGTACATCCCTGTCTGGTGAAAGAGTGGCTCAACCATGGCTAACAAGGGAAATCAGGGATAGTGTTAAAGCCGAAGAGGAGGAATATAAATTGGCCAAAAAAAACAGTAAACCTGAGGACTGGGAGAAATTTAAAATTCAGCAGAGAAGGACAGAGTTTAATTCGGAAGGGGAAAATAGAAGACGCGAGTAAGCTTGCAGAAAAACATAAAAACTGACGGCAAAAGCTTCTATAGATATGTGAAAAGAAAAAGACTGGTGAAGACAAATGTAGGTCCCTTACAGTTAGAATCAGGTGAATTCATAATGGGCAACAAAGAGATGGCAGATCAGCTGAACAAATACTTGGGATCTGTCTTGACTGAGGACACAAATAACCTTCCAGAAATACGAGGGGACAGAGGCAATTGTATTCATAAGTTCATAAGATATAGGAGCAGAATTAGGCCATTCGGCCCATTGAGTCTCCTCCGCCATTCGATCATGGCTGATATGCTCCTCATCCCCATTTTCCTGCCTTCTCCCCATAACCCTTCAACCCATTACCAATTAAAAATCTGTCTAACTCCTCCTTAAATTTACTCACCTGTCCCAGCATCCACCGCACTTTAGGGTAGTGAATTCCAGATTCACAACCTTTTGGGAGAAGTAGTTTCTCCTCTTAAATTTGCTACCCCTTATCCTAAGACTATGACCGCTCACCCTAGAAAGGCCACAAGAGGAAGCATCCGCTCCACGTCTACTTTATCCATACCTTTTATCATTTTGTACACCTCAATTTGATCTCCCCTCATTCTTCTAAATTCCAGAGAGTATAGGCCTAAACTGTTCAATCTCTCTTCATACGACAAACCCCTCATCTCTGGAATCAATCTAGTGAACCTCCTCTGAACTGCCTCCAATGCCACTACATCTCTCCTCAAATAAGGGGTCCAAAACTGTGCGCAATACTCCAGGTGCGGCCTCACCAATGCTTTGTATAGTTGCAACAATACTTCCTTACCTTTATATTCTATTCCTTTAGCTATAAATGCCAACATTCCATTTGCTTTATGATCTGCTGCACCTGCATGCTAGTTTTCTGAGACTCATGAACGAGGACACCCAGATCCCTCTGCGCCAGAGCACCCCCAAGTCTCTCCCCATTTAGATAATAAGTCTCCCTCCCATTATTCCGACTAAAATGCACGACCTCACACTTATCCGTGTTAAACTCCATCTGCCACATTTTGGCCCACGCTCCTAACCTATATATATATCCATCTGTAAGGTTCTTATTTCCTCATTGTAACTTACTCTCCCACCTATTTTTGTGTCATCGGCAAATTTGGCATTAGAACCTTTATTCTTGTATCCAAGTCATTAATATAGATTGTCAATAGCTGGGGCCCAAGGACCGAACCCTGTGGCACTTCACCAATTACTTCTTGCCATTCAGAAAAAAAATTATCCCCACTCGCTGGGCCCTATTTTACCATTTTGACTCTAAGTTCTGGACGGACTTGAAACTGGGAGTGTTTCAGATCTGACTTTTAGACCCGTTCTCAGGCTAACCCTGCCTGAAAAAATATCAGCAATTCCGAATCGCGCTGCATAAGCCTGTGGGCGGGGCTTAACGCACCTGAAATCCTGCAGCTCCGATCGGCGCCTCCAACTGCACATGATCAGAAAAAAAAGAGAGAGGGTGGCTCCCCTGCCACATCGCTCCCGGGCCAGATATTGTCTCCCCCAGTCCCCATAGACATTGTGCCACTCCCACATTACTGACCCCCTTATCCCCCCCACCCCCTCCGCCACCCAGGCCGATCACAGGCCCCTCGCCCCTCACTGATCACAGGCAGAGTGGCAGCGGACGCACCCCTTCCTCCCTGATCTCAGGCAGAGTGGCAATGGACCCCCCCCCCCCCTCCCCCCACCAATCTCAAGCAGAGAACCGCTCGGAACTTACCTCCTCACTAGCTTCTGTGCTGAAATTGGACTTCTATAGAGCATGTCTGTTTTGTGCCGAATCTGGATGGGCGAATGCAGTGGTAAAAGGGGAAGTGCTGGTAAGGTTTGGCGTGCAGCCCATTAAGTCAATTTAAATACATGCAAATGCATTTAAATGGCTGTCGCGCCCGTTTCGGTCGTGGTCCGGATCGCAGCCATTTTCGGGCCCTTGGTAAAGGGGGAACCGGCACGGAGGCGGGCTAAGATTGCCCTACTCGCCTCACGCCTGACTTTACCAAGTGTTCGCGCCCGAAAACAGGCACAACTTGATGGTAAAATCGGGCCCTCTGTGTTCTGACTATCATGATGTGGAGATGCCGGCGTTGGACTGGGGTAAGCACAGTAAGAAGTCTCACAACACCAGGTTAAAGTCCAACAGGTTTATTTGGTAGCACAAGCCACAAGCTTTCAGAGCGCTGCTCCTTCATCAGGTGAGTGGGAGTTCTGTTCACAAACGGGGCATATAAAGACACAAACTCAATTTACAAGATAATGGTTGGAATGCGAGTCTTTACAGGTAATCATGTCTTAAAGGTACAGACAATGTGTGTGGAGAGAGGGTAGCACAGGTTAAAGAAATGTGTATTGTCTCCAGCCAGGACAGTTAGTGAGATTTTACAAGCCCAGGCAAGTCATGGGGGTTACAGATAGTGTGACATGAACCCAAGATCCCGGTTGAGGCTGTCCTCATGTGTGTGGAACTTGGCTATCAGTTTCTGCTCAGCGATTCTGCGTTGTCGTGTGTCGTGAAGGCTGCCTTGGAGAATGCTTACCCGAAGATCAGAGGCTGAATGCCTGTGACTGCTGAAGTGTTCCCCAACAGGAGGAGAACACTCCTGCCTGGTGGTTGTCGAGCGGTGTTCATTCATCCATTGTCATACCGCCTGCATGGTCTCTCCAATGTACCATGCCTCGGGACATCCTTTCCTGCAGCGTATCAGGTAGACAACGTTGGCCGAGTTGCAAGAATATGTACCGTGTACCTGATGGATGGTGTTCTCACGTGAGATGGCATCCATGTCGATGATCCAGCACGCCTTGCGGAGATTGCTGTGGTAGGGTTGTGTGGTGTCGTGGTCACTGTTCTCCTGAAGGCTGGGTCCGCAGCAAACTACCCAGCCTTCAAAATCTCACTAACTGTCCTGATGTCCTAATATTGCTTCTTTGATAATTGATTCTAACACTTTCCCAACAACAGATGTTAAATTAACTGGTCTGTAATTTCCCACATTTTGCCTCCCTCCCTTTTTGAATATTAGCATTAGCATTTTTCCAATCCATTGGAACCTTTCTTGTGTCCAGGGAATTTTGAAATATTATAACCAATGGATCCACTTTCTTTATTGTCACTCCCTATAATATCCTAGGATGTCAGCCATTAGGCCCAGGGGAATTATCTGCTCACAATCCCAATAGTTTGCTGAGTATCTTTTCCCTATCAATGTTGAGTATTCTAAGTTCTACCCTTTCTATTACCTCTGACATGCCCGTTCCTATATGAATGGTACTAATGTCTTCCACCATGGAAACTGAGGCAAAGTATTGATTTAGCATCTCTGCCATTTCAGTGTTCCCCACTATTAACTCTTGGGTTTCATCTTCCAAGGGACCAACATTCACACGAGTGACTCTAGAACAGTACAGCACAGAACAGGCCCTTCGGCCCACAATGTTGTGCCGAGCTTTATCTGAAACCAAGATCAAGCTATCCCACTCCCTATTATCCTGGTGTGCTCCATGTGCCTATCCAATAACCGCTTAAATGTTCCTAAAGTGTCTGACTCCACTATCACTGCAGGCAGTCCATTCCACACCCCAACCACTCTCTGCGTAAAGAACCTACCTCTGATATCCTTCCTATATCTCCCACCACGAACCCTATAGTTATGCCCCCTTGTAATAGCTCCATCCACCCGAGGAAATAGTCTTTGAACGTTCACTCTATCTATCCCCTTCATCATTTTATAAATCTCTATTAAGTCTCCCCTCAGCCTCCTCCGCTCCAGAGAGAACAGCCCTAGCTCCCTCAATCTTTCCTCATAAGACCTACCCTCCAAACCAGGCAGCATCCTGGTAAATCTCCTCTGCACTCTTTCCAGCGCTTCCACATCCTTTTAGTGAGGTGACCAGAACTGCACACAATATTCCAAATGTGGTCTCACCAAGGTCCTGTACAGTTGCAGCATAACCCCATGGCTCTTAAACTCCAACCCCCTGTTAATAAAAGCTAACACACTATAGGCCTTCTTCACAGCTCTATCCACTTGAGTGGCAACCGTTAGAGATCTGTGGATATGGACCCCAAGATCTCTCTGTTCCTCCACAGTCTTCAGAACCCTACCTTTGACCCTGTAATCCACATTTAAATTAGTCCTACCAAAATGAATCACCTCACATTTATCAGGGTTAAACTCCATTTGCCATTTTTCAGCCCAGCTTTGCAACCTATCTATGTCTCTTTGCAGCCTACAACAGCCCTCCACCTCATCCACTACTCCACCAATCTTGGTGTCATCAGCAAATTTACTGATCCACCCTTCAGCCCCCTCCTCTAAGTCATTAATAAAAATCACAAAGAGCAGAGGACCAAGCACTGATCCCTGTGGCACTCCGCTAGCAACCTGCCTCCAGTCCAAAAATTTTCCATCCACCACCACCCTCTGTCTTCGATCAGATATGATGTGGAGATGCCGGCGTTGGACTGGGGTAAGCACAGTAAGAAGTCTCACAACACCAGGTTAAAGTCCAACAGGTTTATTTGGTAGCAAATACCATAAGCTTTCGGAGCAGAGCTCCTTCGTCAGATGGAGTGGATATCTGTTCTCAAACAGGGCACAGGCACAGAAATCAAATTACAGAATACTGTAATTAGACAATATAAGACAATACACATCTCTTTAACCTGTGTTGAATGCTCCCTCCACCCACATTGTCTGTACATTTAAGACCTGGCTGGCTGTAGAGATTTGCATTCTAATCAGTATTCTGTAATTTGATTTCTGTGTCTGTGCCCTGTTTGAGAACAGATATCCACTCCATCTGACGAAGGAGCTCTGCTCCGAAAGCTTATGGTATTTGCTACCAAATAAACCTCTTCGATCAGATAGCCAGTTACCTATCCAATTGGTCAACTTTCCCTCTATCCCACACCTCCTTACTTTCATCATAAGCCGACCATGGGGGACCTTATCAAACGCTTTACTAAAATCCATGTATATGACATCAACTGCCCTACCTTCATCAACACACTTAGTTACCTCCTCAAAAAATTCTATCAAATTTGTGAGGCACGACTTGCCCTTCACGAATCCATGCTGACTATCCCGGATTAATCCACATCTTTCTAAATGGTCGTAAATCCCATCTCTAAGGACCTTTTCCATCAATTTACCAACCACTGAAGTAAGACTAACCGGTCTATAATTACCAGGGTCATTTCTATTCCCTTTCTTAAACAGAGGAACAACATTCGCCACGCTCCAGTCCTCTGGCACCATCCCCGTGGACAGTAAGGACCCAAAGATCAAAGCCAAAGGCTCTGCAATCTCATCCCTTGCCTCCCAAAGAATCCTAGGATATATTTCATCAGGCCCAGGGGACTTATCGACCTTCAGTTTATTCAAAACTGCCAGTACATCTTCCCTCCGAACATCTATTTCCTCCAGCCTATTAGCCTGTAACACCTTCTCTTCCTCAAAAACATGGCCCCTCTTCTTGGTGAACACTGAAGAAAAGTATTCATTCATCACTTTGCCTATCTCTACTGACTCCATACACAAGTTCCCACTACTTCCCACTAGGGTTCGTGGTGGGAGATACAGGAAGGATATCAGAGGTAGGTTCTTTACGCAGAGAGTGGTTGGGGTGTGGAATGGACTGCCTGCAGTGATAGTGGAGTCAGACACTTTAGGAACATTTAAGCGGTTATTGGATAGGCACATGGAGCACACCAGGATGATAGGGAGTGGGATAGCTTGATCTTGGTTTCAGATAAAGCTCGGCACAACATCGTGGGCCAAAGGGCCTGTTCTGTGCTGTACTGTTCTATGTTCTATGTACTGTCCTTGACCGGCCCGAACCTCACCCTGGTCATTCTTTTATTCCTCACATAAGAGTAAAAAGCCTTGGGGTTTTCCTTGATCTGACCCGCCAAGGACTTCTCATGTCCTCTCCTAGCTCTCCTAAGCCCCTTTTTCAGCTCATTCCTTGCTAACTTATAACCCTCAATCGAGCCATCTGAACCTTGTTTCCTCATCCCTACATAAGCTTCCCTCTTCCTTTTCACAAGACATTCCACCTCTTTCGTGAACCATGGTTCCCTCACTCGGCCATTTCCTCCCTGCCTTATAGGGACATACCTATCAAGGACACCCAGTATTTGTTCGTTGAAAAAGTTCCACTTTTCATTAGTGCCTTTCCCTGACAGTTTCTGTTCCCATCTTATGCCCCCTAATTCTTGCCTAATCGCATCATAATTACCTCTCCCCCAATTGTAAACCTTGCCCTGCCGTACGGCCCTATCCCTCTCCATTGCAATAACAAAAGACACCGAATTGTGGTCACTATCTCCAAAGTGCTCTCCCACAACCAAATCTAACACTTGGCCCGGTTCATTTCCCAGTACCAAATCCAATGTGGCCTCACCTCTTGTCGGCCTATCCACATATTGCGTCAGGAAACCCTCCTGCACACGGGGACTCGCTTCCCTTTTATATACCTATAGAGTATCCTTCTTGATATATTGCGCTATGTTTGAAAGTTTCCGCATCTTCCAGCCTGCCACAATATGGTATACCTTAGTTTTTGTCTTTATATTGTCCTTGGCCTCCTTGTTTAGCCATGGATGTTTTTTACGCCCCTTACCATCTTTCTTCCTCACTGGAATATATTTTAGTTGTGAGGACTTGAGTATCTCCTTAAATAACTGCCACTGCTTATCCGCTGTCCTAACTTTTAGCCTTCCTGCCCACTCTACTTGGGCCAAATCTGTCCTCATGCCTATGTAATTTCCTTTGTTTAATTCCAGAACGCTAGTGTGGGACTCCACTTTCTCACCCCCAAACTGAATTTTGAATTCTATTATACGAAGAGGATCCTTAACTATGAGGTCATCAATTAATCCCTCCTCATTACACAATACCAAACCCAGAGTAGCCTGCTCCCTGGTTGATTCTACAACATATTGTTCCAAGAAACAATCTCTAAAACATTCAATGAACTCTGCCTCCAGATTACCCTTGCCAATTTGATTCTTCCAATCTATGTGCATATTAAAATCACCCATGATTATTGCCGTACCTTTTTGCAAGGCCCCCAGTATTTTCTGGTTTATACTGTGCCCCACTGCGGAACTACTGCTTGGGGACCTATAGACTACTCCTACCAAGTACTTCTTTCCTTTGCTATTTCTTATTTCTATCCAGACTGATTCCATATCTTGATCTCCCGTGCTTAAGTCATTTCTCATTACAGCACTGATCCCTTTCTTCCCCAGCTCAGCGACACCACCTCCTTTTCCTTTCAGTCTCTCTTTCCGAAATGCTGAGTATCCTTGGATATTCAATTCCTAGACCTGGTCTCCTTGCAATCATGTGTCAGTAATCACCGCCAAATCACACCCTTCTGTTTCTATTTGCGCCATTAATTTTGTTCCGAATGCTTCGTGCATTTAGATGCAGAGCTTTTAAATTTGTTCTACTGGTAAACTTCCCTACTCTTTCATAATTCCTTGGTGCATAAAGACATTCACCCGTTCTGTCCCTCTCTTCTACTGTCTGGTAACCATCCGCCACATCGCTAACTCTTACCTCTTCCTTCAATTTGGAATTTCTAATTCGCCTACAACTGAACCCTCCACTCCACCCATTCAGTTTAAAGCCCTATCGACAACCCTAGTTATACGATTCGCCAGGACTCTGGTCTCAGCATGATTCAGATGAAGACCGTCCCATCGGAACCGGTCTCTTCTTCCCCAATACTTGTGCCAATGTCCCATGAATTCAAACCCATTTCTCCCACACCGTCTTTAAGACACGTATTTACCTCCTTAATCTTATTGACCCTGTGTCAATTCGCTCGTGGCTCAGGTAGTAATCCAGAGATTATTACCTTTTAGGTTCTGCTTTTTAATTTAGTTTCTAGCTGTTCATACTCCCTTAACAGAACTCCCGCCCTTGTTTTATCTATGTCATTGGTACCTACATGGACCACGACAACTGGATCCTTACCCTCCCACTCTATGTTCCTCTGCAGCCCAGATGAGATATCCCGAACCCGAGAACCAGGCAGCCAACACAACCTTCGGGATTCTCGATCCTAGTCACAGAGAACAGTGTCAATGCTCCTAACTATACTATCCCCAAATACAATTGCATTTGTTTTCTCTCCCCCCCACCACAGTTCTGCGGTCAGTTGGCTCATCCTCCCTGCAGTCCCCACTCCCGTCCACACAGGGAGCAAGAATCTCAAATCTGTTGGACAAGGACAAGGGCTAAGGCTCCTGCAACACTACCTCCTGGATCTCTTTCCCTGACCACTGGCCGAATTTAAGTTAGTTAGTCTAAGGGGTGTGACTGCCTCCTGAAACACAGCGTCCAGGTAACTCTCCCCCTCCCTGATGTGTCGCAGCATCCGAAGCTCAGAATCCAGCTCATCAACTCTGAGCCAGAGTTCCTCGAGCAACCAACACTTGCTACAGACGTGGTCACTGGGAACCACAATGGGATCCACCAGCTCCCACATCGTGCAGGAAGAACACATCACCTGATCCTCCATCCTTATTTTAATTAATTTTTAATTTGGTTTTTTAAATTTTTTAACTGATTTTTATAGCTTTGATTATCTCAATCTGAACACAATTATAGACAGTAATTTAACACAGATTCAAATTTAGCAGACTCCCTATTAGCCAATCAAATCACTCCCTTACTGTGACGTCACTTTTCAGTTCCCCCCACCCGCCCCGCCCCCTCCCCCACCCCATCCCCCGCCCCATTCCCCGCCCCATTCCCCCACCTCCCCTGCCCCCGCCAGTCGAAACACTCAGAATCAGGATCCTTTACCTTCTCAGGTTGCTCTCCGGCTCGCTCCCGCTCAGCTCCGCTCCTGAAGTCAGTCACCAGCCAATCACTTACCTGCTGGCTGTGACGTCACGTTCGATTTCTTTCTCACTCGTCCTTGAGTCTCCCTCGCAGGTCCGCCACTCCGCTCCTCCTGAAGATCAGTGTAATAACTCCATGGTAGAGGGGCAGACAGTCAGGATGGATGGCCCTGTCGATCGCCCGCTGCCTGGACCTATTGATGGCGCGTCTCAGGACTCATCAGATATGTCTTTCAACACCAACCAAGTAAACAAACTCAAATTAACTTAGGGACAAATTAAAAGGGGCAGCTCCCCAAAAGAAAGGGGGAACAGCCCGAACCAAAAACAAAGTCGAAAGGAAACTTAAAACATCAAACCAAAAGGTGATTATCAGGATCGATAATACACCCCAGCCCCTGCGGCGCCCAGCGGTCACGGAAGGCGTCAACCGCGCCCGTGGACACCGCATGCTCCCTCTCCAGAGACACCTGGCCGCGAATGTAGCCGCGGTAGAGGGGCAGACAGTCAGGATGGACGGCCCCGTCGATCGCCCGCTGCCTGGACCTGTTGATGGCGCGTCTCAGGACTCATCAGATATCTCTTTTGAATACCAAATGAATAAACTAACTCAAATAAACATAGGGACAAAGTAAAAGGGGCAGCTCCCCAAAAGAAGGGGGAACAGCCCGAACGAAAAAACAAAGTACAAAGGAAACTTAAAACAAAACTCCAAAGACCAACGCAGAAAGGCTCCATGAACCCGGCGTGATTCAAACACGCAACCTTCTGATCTGGGGTCAGGCGCGCTACCATTGCGCCACAAGCTCACACAGGACTCATCAGATAGCTCTTTCGGCACCAATCAAGTAAACAAACTCAAATTAACTTAGGGACAAAGTAAAAGGGGCGGCTCCCCAAAAGGAAGGGGGGAACAGCCCGAACCAAAATCAAAGTCGAAAGGAAACTTAAAACGTCAAATCAAAAGGTGATTATCGGGGTCGATAATACACCCCAGCCCCTGCGGCGCCCAGCGGTCGCGGAAGGCGTCAACCGCGCCCGTGGACACCGCATGCTCCCTCTCCAGAGACACCTGGCCGCGAATGTAGCCGCGGTAGAGGGGCAGACAGTCGGGATGGACGGCCCCGTCGATCGCCCGCTGCCTGGACCTATTGATGGCGCGTCTCAGGACTCATCAGATAGTTCATACTCTAGCAAGCCAATCTCATTAGCCTGGTTGAAGTCATCACAATGAGCACCTCTTTCCCCTCAGCACCAAATTCCCAATACCCTCACTCTGGCTGCAGTGTCTCTCCGACTGGCGTGCGCAGGCTCACCAGTCATGCGCTTGCTAAAACCACTGCATTATATACAGCTGAGGTGAGCTGGGATGACTGCACACCAGTTTAAAATTCCTAAGTGTTCACACCTAATGAGGCCCTAATCAGGCTTCAATTGATTGACAGATAACTGCCACTTAGCTAACTGGGTCAGTTGCTTACTGACCTTTTAACTAAACTCCTGAATATTAAGGAGAAAAAAAGAGAAAGCTTACCAATAGTTACGCACTCAGCTCCAAATTCCCATATCTCTTGATCCCCTTCACCCCAAGAGCTATATCTAATTTATTTTTGAAATCCGACGTTTTGGCCTCAACTACATTCTGTGGTCGTGAATTCTACACATTCACCACCCTCTGGGTGAAGAAATTTCCCCTCACCTCAGTTCTAAAAGGTTTACCCCTTATCCTCAAACTATGATCCCTAGTTCTGGACTCTCCCATCATTGGGAACATTCTTTCTGAGTCCATCCGATCCCCTCTCATTCTTCTAAACTCCAGTGAATATAATCCTAAACACAACACCAGCTCAAAGTCCAACAGGTTTATTTGGTATCATGAGCTTTCAGAGTGCTGCTCCCTCCTCAGGTGACTCACCTAAGGAAGGGGCAATGCTCCTAAAGCTCGTGATTTACAAATAAACCTGTTGGACTTTAACCTGGTGTTGTGAGACTTCTTACTGTGCCCATCCCAGTCCTACGCTGGCATTTCCACATCATCTCTCCTCATATGGCAAACCTCCCATTCCCTGAATCAGCCTGGTAAACCTTCGCTGCACTCCCTCTATAGCAAGGGCACCCTTCCTCAGATAAGGACACCAAAACTGCACACAATACTCCAGCTGTGGCCTCGCCAACGCCCTATACAATTGCAGCAAAACATCCCTATCCCTGTACTCAAATCCTCTCGCTATGAAGGCCAACATTTGCCTTTTTCACTGCCTGCTGTAGCTGCGCGCTACCAGTGAGTGATGCACGAGGACACCAAGGTTAGTCTGGCTGAGTGGGAGAAGTTTATGGTGGGAGCAGGTGAAGCTGATTGATTTGCTCGGCGGGAGTGGGGGGGGGGCGAGGGGAGGGGGCTGACTGGCGGAGTGGGTGAAGCTGATTGGCTAATTTGGCAGAGCGGGGTGAAGCTGATTGGTTAATCTGGCAGAGTGAGTGAAGCTGATTGGTTAATCCGATGGAGGGGGTGAAGCTGATTGGTTAATCCGATGGATGGGGTGAAGCTGATTGGTTAATCCGATGGAGGGGGTGAAGCTGATTGGTTAATCCGATGGATGGGGTGAAGTTGATTGGTTAATCCGATGGATGGGGTGAAGTTGATTGGTTAATCCGATGGGTGACGCTGTTTGGCGGCTGGAGGCGCTGCGCGCGGCGCGGGGTGACGGTTGGCCGGAGCGGGGCAGTGGGCGGGGCCTCTTCCCGGCTTCACCGCCTTAAAGGCGAGCCAGGCAGCGAGTGAGTGCACACAGTCCCGCCTCAGATACACCGAGAGGAGCCATTCCCACACAGGCCAGCGTCAGATACACCGGGAGGAGGAGCCATTCCCACACAGTATCCTGCTCCAGCAAGGGTTTTAATCACTGAATCCTCCGCACGGCCCCCTCAGCAATGTTCAGCTGGCTCGGGAGGGATGACCGCGGGAAGAAGGATCCCGAGGTCTTCCAGACGGTGACGGACGGCCTGAAGAAGCTGTACAAGAGTAAGCTGCTGCCGCTGGAGGAGCATTACCGCTTCCACGAGTTCCACTCGCCCTCCCTGGAGGATGCCGATTTCGACAACAAGCCCATGCTGCTGCTGGTCGGCCAGTACTCCACCGGCAAGACCACCTTCATCAGGTAAGGAGGCGGAAAGCCCGCTCTCGCTGGCCCCGGAGGAGGGGAGGGGGCACTGCACAGGGCAATCTCACTGCCCCTGGGGGAGGGGAGGGGGCACTGCACAGGGCAATCTCACTGCCCCTGGGGGAGGGGAGGGGGCACTGCACAGGGCAATCTCACTGCCCCTGGGGGAGGGGAGGGGGCACTGCACAGGGCAATCTCACTGCCCCTGGGGGAGGGGATGGGGCACTGCACAGGGCAATCTCACTGCCCCTGGGGGAGGGGAGGGGGCACTGCACAGGGCAATCTCACTGCCCCTGGGGGAGGGGAGGGGGCACTGCACAGGGCAATCTCACTGCCCCTGGGGGAGGGGAGGGGGCACTGCACAGGGCAATCTCACTGCCCCTGGGGGAGGGGATGGGGCACTGCACAGGGCAATCTCACTGCCCCTGGGGGAGGGGATGGGGCACTGCACAGGGCAATCTCACTGCCCCTGGGGGAGGGGATGGGGCACTGCACAGGGCAATCTCACTGCCCCTGGGGGAGGGGATGGGGCACTGCACAGGGCAATCTCACTGCCCCTGGGGGAGGGGAGGGGGCACTGCACAGGGCAGTCTCACTGCCCCTGGGGGAGGGGAGGGGGCACTGCACAGGGCAATCTCACTGCCCCTGGGGGAGGGGAGGGGGCACTGCACAGGGCAATCTCACTGCCCCTGGGGGAGGGGAGGGGGCACTGCACAGGGCAATCTCACTGCCCCTGGGGGAGGGGAGGGGGCACTGCACAGGGCAATCTCACTGCCCCTGGGGGAGGGGAGGGGGCACTGCACAGGGCAATCTCACTGCCCCTGGGGGAGGGGAGGGGGCACTGCACAGGGCAATCTCACTGCCCCTGGGGGAGGGGATGGGGCACTGCACAGGGCAATCTCACTGCCCCTGGGGGAAACCCCCACTCTCTCTCTTTGCCCCTGGAGGAGGGGAGGGGGCACTGCACAGGGAATTGCCTTGCCCCCCCAGGGGGTGCCCTCACTCTACCTCTGGAGGTGGGAAGAGGGCACTGCATGGGGCACTCGCACTGTCCCCAGTGGTGAGGGATACCCCACTCTCTCTGCCCCCAGAGGAGGGGAGGGGGCACTCCACAAGGCAATCTCACTGCCCCTGGGGAAGGGGAGGGGGCATTGTACAAGACAACCACAGGAAAATCATTGCCCCCCAGGGGAGGGGGTATGACACAGGGAAATCACTCTGCACCCTTGTGCTTTGTTTCTCCACCCCAGCCCCCCTGCCAAGGTCAGGGATGTAATTGGAGAGCGCAATGCCTGTATTTGTTACCAGACTATCATGTGCCCTCATTATGTAGAGGTGATGTCCCTCAGCTGGGTTTGAACATAGAACAGCACAGAACAGGCCCTTTGGCCCATGATGTTGTGCCGAGCTTTGTCTGAAACCAAGATCAAGCTATTTCCTCCCTATCATCCCGAAGTACTCCATGTGCCTATCCAATAGCTTCTTAAATGTTCCTAAAGTTTCTGACTCCACTATCCCTGCAGGCAGTCCATTCCACACCCCAACCACTCTGAGTAAAAAACCTACCTCGGACATCCTTCCTATATCTCCCACCATGAACCCTATAGTTATGCCCCCTAGTTACCACTCCATTCACCTGAGGAAATAGTCTTTGAACGTTCACTCTATCTATCCCCCTCATCTTATAAACTTCTATCAAGTCTCCTCTCAACCTCCTCTGCTCCAAAGAGAAAAGCCCAAGTTCCCTCAACCTTTCCTCATAAGACCTACCCTCCAAACCAGGCAGCATCCTGGTAAATCTCCTCTGCACTCTTTCCAGCACTTCCACATCCTCCTTGTAGTGAGGTGACCAGAACTGCACACAATATTCCAAGTGTGGTCTCACCAAGGTCCTGTACAGTTGCAGCATAACCCCACGGCTCATAAACTCCAACCCCCTGTTAATAAAAGCTAACACACTATAGGCCGCCTTCACAGCTCTATCCACTTGAGTGGCAACCTTTAGAGATCTGTGGCTATGGACCCCAAGATCTCTCTGTTCCTCCACAGTCTTCAGAACCTTACCTTTGACCCCGTAATCCACATTTAAATTAGTCCTACCAAAATGAATCACCTCACATTTCAGGGTTAAACTCCATTTGCCATTTTTCGGCCCAGCTCTGCATCCTATCAATGTCTCTTTGCAGCCTACAACAGCCCTCCACCTCATCCACTACTCCACCAATCTTGGTGTCATCAGCAAATTTACTGATCCACCCTTCAGCCCCCTCTAAGTCATTAATAAAAATCACAAAGAGCAGAGGACCAAGCACTGATCCCTGTGGCACTCCGCTAGCAACCTGCCTCCAGTCCGAAAAATTTCCATCCACCACCACCCTCTGTCTTTGATCAGACAGCCAGTTACCTATCCAATCGGCCAACCTTCCCTCTATCCCACACCTCCTTACTTTCATCACAAGCCGACCATGGGGGATCTTATCAAAGGCCGTATTAAAATCCATGTATATGACATCAACTGCCCTACCTTCATCAACACACTTAGTTACCACCTCAAAAAATTCAATCAAATTTGTGAGGCACGACTTGCCCTTCACGAATCCATGCTGACTATCCCGGATTAATCTGCATCTTTCTAAATGGTCGTAAATCCCATCCCCAAGGACCTTTTCCATCAATTTACCAACCACTGAAGTAAGACTAACCGGTCTATAATTACCAGGGTCATTTCTATTCCCTTTCTTAAACAGAGGAACAACATTCGCCACTCTCCAGTCCTCTGGCACCATCCCCGTGGACAGTGGGGACCCAAAGATCAAAGCCAAAGGCTCTGCAATCTCATCCCTTGCCTCCCAAAGAATCCTAGGATATATTTCATTAGGCCCAGGGGACTTATCGACCTTCAGTTTATTCAAAACTGCCGGTACATCCTCCCTCCGAACAACTATTTCCTCCAGCCTATTAGCCTGTAACACCTTCTCTTCCTCAAAAACATGGTCCCTCTCCTTGGTGAACACAGAGGAAAAGTATTCATTCATCACCTCGCCTATCTCTTCTGACTCCATACACAAGTTCCTACTACTGTCCTTGACCGGCCCTAACCTCACCCTGGTCATTCTTTTATTCCTCACATAAGAGTAAAAAGCCTTGGGGTTTTCCTTGATCCGACCCGCCAAGGACTTCTCGTGTCCCCTCCTAGCTCTCCTAAGCCCCTTTTTCAGCTCATTCCTTGCTAACTTGTAACCCTCAATCGAGCCATCTGAACCTTGTTTCCTCATCCCTACATAAGCTTCCCTCTTCCTTTTCACAAGACATTCCACATCTTTCGTGAACCATGGTTCCCTCGCTTGGCCATTTCCTCCCTGCCTGACAGGGACATACCTATCAAGGACACCCAGTATTTGTTCCTTGAAAAAGTTCCACTTATTAGTGCCTTTGCCTGACAATTTTTGTTCCCATCCTATGCTTCCTAATTCCCACCTGATTGCATCATAATTACCTCCCCCAATTGTAAACTATGCTCTGCTGTTTAGTTGCTTCTCCATTCTGGCCCTGGGACAGTTGTTGCTTTGGATTTTCTTTCTTCTCTGGAGGCTATTTTGATCTGATCCTGTTCCTCCATTCCATTAGATCCTGGCTCATCATCTGCCTGCTTTTGCTTTGTCAGAGAGTGCCGTGTGCTATTTGCCTGACTACAGTAATCCACTGGATACCCCTCCCAAACCTCAAACTATCAGCAGATCTTTATTCCTTTCTCACTTGTGTAGCTTCCCTTGAATGTACCTGCACTTTGCTCTAAAAAGAGGGCAGCTACTTGTAAAGAGTACCATATTCTTCCTGCTCAGTAAACATTTTCAATACTGTAATCAAGTCTGTATCTGTGGTTATGTTTCAGTTCTGTCACCTTCCATCACAATTACAAAGAAAATTACAGCACAGGAACAGGCCCTTTGGCTCTCCAAGCCTGCACTGACCATGCTGCCCGACTGAACTAAAACCCCCTACCCTTCCAGGGACCATTTTGCTCTATTCCCATCCTATTCATGCACTTGTCAAGATGCCCTTAAAAGTCACTACCGTATCTGCTTCCACTACCTCCCCCAGCAACGAGTTCCAGGCACCCACTACACTGTATTTTTTAAAAAATCTGCCTCGTACATCTCCTTTAAACCTTGCCCCTCGCACCTTAAACCTGTGCCCCCTAGTAATTGACTCTTCCACCCTGGGGGAAAAAGCTTCTGACTATCCACTCTGTCCATGCCTCTCAAATCTTGTAGACTTCTATCAGGTCTCCCCTCAACCTCCGTCGCTCCAGTGAGAACAAACCCAAGTTTCTCCAAACTCTCTTCATCGCTGATGCCCTCTATGCCAGGCAACATCCTGGTAAACCTTTTCTGTACCCTCTCCAAAGCCTCCACATCCTTCTGGTAGTGTGGCGACCAGAATTGAACACTATATTCCAAGTGTGGCCTAACTAAGGTTCTATAAAGTGTCAACAAGACTTGCCAATTTTTAAACTCAATACCCCAGCTGATGAAGGCAAGCATGCTGTATGCCTTCTTGACTACCTTCTCCACCTGCAGTGCCACTTTCAGTGACCTGTGTACCTGTACACCCAGATCCCTTTGCCTATCAGTACTCCTAAGGGTTCTGCCATTTACTGTATATTTCCTAATCTGTATTAGACCTTGCAAAATGCATTACCTCACATTGGTCCGGATTAAACTCCGTCTGCCATCTCTCCGCCCAAGTCTCAAACTGATCTATATCCTCTGATGGTCCTCATCGCTATCTGCAAATCCACCAACCTTTGTGTCGTCGCAAACTTACTAATCTATATATATCTTCCATTCAGAAACGCACCCTTCCACTGCTACCCTCTGTCTTCTTTGACTGAGCCAGTTTTGTATCCACCTTGCCAGCTCACCTCTGATCCCATGTGACTTCACCTTCTGCACCAGTCTGCCATGAGGGACCTTGTCAAAGGCCTTACTGAAGTCCATGTAGACAACATCCACTGCCCTACCCTCATCAATCATCTCGGTCACTTCCTCGCAAAACTCGAACAAGTTCGTGAGACACTACCTCCCCTTCACAAAACCATGTTGCCTCTCACTAATACGTCCACTTATTTCCAAGTGGGAGTAAATCCTGTCTTGAAGAATCCCCTCCAATAATTTCCCTACCACTGATATAAGGCTCACTGGCCTGTAATTACCTGGATTATTCATGCTACCCTTCTTACACAAAGGAACAACATTGGCTATTCTCCAATCCTCTGGGGCTTCCTTTGTAGCCAGTGAGGATACAAAAATTTCTCAAGGCCCCAGCAATTTCCTCCCTTGCCTTTCTCAGTATTCTGGTGTATATCCCATCAGGCCTTGGGGACTTGTCTACTTTAATGTTTCTCAAGAACCCCAATACCACCTCCTTTTTGATCTCAGCATGACTCAAACTATCTACACATCCTTTCCCAGACTCATCATCCACCAAGAACTTCTCTTTGGTGAATATTGATGCAAAGTACTCATTTAATACCTCGCCCATTTCCTCTGGCTCCACACATAGATTCCCTCCCTTGTCCTTGAGTGGGCCAACCGTCTCCCTGGCTACCCTCTGCTCTTTATATATGTATAAAAAGCCTTGGGATTTTCCTTAATCCTGCTGACCAATGCTTTTTCATGACCCCTTTTTAGCCCTTCTTACTCCTTGCTTAAGTGTTTCTACAAGGAAAGTAGAAAGAAATAGGAAAAAAACCACAGCACAAAACAGGCCCTTCGGCCCCACAAGTTGCGCCGAACATATCCCTACTTTTAAGCCTACCTATAACCCTCCATCCTATTAAGTCCCATGTACTCATCCAGGAGTCTCTTAAAAGACCCTATTGAGTTTGCCTCCACCACCACTGACGGAAGCTGATTCCACTCACCCACCACCCTCTGTGAAAAACCTCCCCCTAACATTTCCCCTGTACCTACCCCCCCCAGCACCTTAAACCTGTGTCCTCTCATAGCAGCCATTTCCACCCTGGGAAAAAGCCTCAGAATCCACCCGATCTATGCCTCTCATCACCTTGTATACCTCTATTAGGTCTCCTCTCCAAGGAGAAAAGACTGAGCTCCCTCAGCCTATCCTCATAAGGCATGCCACTCAATCCAGGCAACATCCTTGTAAATCTCCTCTGCACCCTTTCAATCTTTTCCACATCCTTCCTGTAATGAGGCAACCAGAACTGAGCACAGCACTCCAAGTGGGGTCTGACGATATCATTATCCCCGGACTCCTAAACTCAATCCCTCGATTGATAAAGGCCAGCACACCGTACGCCTTCTTAACCACCTCCTCCACCTGTGGGGCTGATTTTAGAGTCCTATGGACCCAGACCCCAAGGTCCTTCTGATCCTCTACAGTACAGAGTCTTTCCCTTTATATTGTACTCCTTCATCCCATTTGACCTGCCAAAATGGACCACTACGCATTTATCTGGGTTGAAGTCCATCTGCCACTTCTCCGCCCAGTCTTGCATCCTATCTATGTCCCTCTGTAACTTCTGACATCCCTCCAGACTATCCACGACCCCACCAACCTTCGTGTCGTCAGCAAACTTGCCAACCCATCCCTCCACTTCCTCATCCAGGTCACTTATGAAAATGACAAACAGCAAGGGTCCCAGAACAGATCCCTGGGGCACACCACTGGTGACTGACCTCCATTTAGAAAAAGACCCATCTATACCCACTCTACCTCCTTTGGGCAAGCCAGTTCTGGATCCACAGGGCAGCAGCCCCTTGGATCCCATGCCCCCTCTCTTTTTCTAGAAGCCTTACATGGGGGACCTTATCGAACACCTTGCTAAAATCCATATAAACCACACCTACCGCTTTCCCTTCATCAATGTGTTTAGTCACATTTTCAAAGGACTCCACCAGGCTCGTAAGGCACAATCTGCCTTTGACAAAGCCATGCTGAGTATTCTTGAGCATACTAAACCTCTCTAAATGCTCATAAATCTTGTCACTCAGGATCTTCTCCATCAGCTTACCAACCACTGAGTTTCGACTCACTGGTTGGTAATTTCCTGGGCTATTCCTATCCCCTTTCTTGAAAATGGGAACCACATCTGCAATCCTCTGGCATCTTCCCCGCCTCCATTGACGTTGCAAAGATCATCGCCAGAGGCTCTGCAATCTCTTCCCTTGCCTCCCACAGTAACCTGGGGTACATCCCATCTTGACCTGGCGACTTGTCTATCTTGATGCCATTCAAAGATTCCAGCAGAACCTCTTAAAGTCCACATACTCAATCCTTTCACTCCACCGCAAGCCCGCAGTACATCCACCCAGGTCCTTCTCCTCTGTGAAAACCGAGGCAAAATACTCATTAAGCACCTCTGCCATTTCTACTGGTTCTGTACAGATTTTCCTGCCATCACCTTTTATAGGCCCTATTCCTTCACGTCTCATCCTTTTACTCTTCACATATTTATAGAACGCCTTGGGGTTTTCCTTAATCCTACCTGCCAAGGCCTTCTCGTGACCCTCTTCTGGCTCTCCTAATTTCCTCCTTTAGTCACTTCCTACAAGCCGTATACTCATCTAGATCCCTATCTTTGCCAAGCTCTCTGAACCTTTTGTACGCTTTCCTTTTCTTCTCGACTAGGTCCCGCACAGCTTTTGTGCACCACGGTTCCTTTAACCTACCAACTCCTCCCTGTCTGCTTGGAATGTTGTCCTGTAGAACTCTAGACAGACATTCCTTGAAAAACTGCCACCTCTCTTCAGTACATTTCCCTGAGAATACCTCCTACCAATTTACTCCTCTAATTTGCTGCCTTATGTCTTCATATTTCCCCTTACTCCATATAAATGCTTTCCGAGCTTGCCTGATCCTCCCTTTTTCCAATGCAAGCATAAAGGAGATAGAGTTATGATCGCTATCCCCAAGATGCTCTCCCACAGAAATCTGACACCTGTCCAGGTTCATTGGTCAGTATCCACACTTGCTTCATGTGTTCCCAGCCTCCTAGCTTTGACAAATGCTTCCTTTTTCTCTTTGACTAGGCTCACAATATCTCTCGTTATCCAAGGTTTCCAAAACTTGCCGTACTTATCCTTCATCCTTGCAGGAGAGTGCCAGTCCTGAATCCCTATGAACTTACACTTGAAAGCCTCCCACCTGCCAGATGTTGATTTGCCCTCAAACATCTGCCCCCAATCTACATTCTTCAGTTCCTGCCTAATATTGTTGTAATTAGCCTTCCCCCAGTTTAGCACCTTAACTTGAGGACTACACTTATCTTTATCCATCAGTACCTTAAAGCTTACTGAATTGTGGTCACTCTTCCTGAACCGCTCCCCTACTGAAACATCGACCACCTGGCCGGGCTCATTCCCCAATACCAGGTCCAGTATGGCCCCTTCCCTAGTTGGACTATTTACATACTGTTTCAGGAAGCCCTCCTGGATGTTCCTTACAAACTCTGCCCTATCCACGCCCCTAGCACTAAGTGAGTCCCAGTCAATATCGGGGAAATTAAAATCTCCCACCACAACAACCATGTTACTTGTACACTTTGCCAAAATCTGCCTACATATCTGTTCCTCAATCCCACTGGCAGTTGAGTGGCCTATAGTAAACCCCCAACATTGTGACTACACCTTTCCTATTCCTGAGCTCTACCCATATTGCCTTGCTGTCTGAACCCTCCGAGGTATCCTCCCGGAGTACAGCTGTGATATTCTCCTTAACCAGTAGTGCAACTCCCCCACCCCTTTTACATCCCCCTCTATCATGCCTGAAACATCTGTATCCTGGAATGTTAAGCTGCCAATCCTGTCATTCCCTTAACAAAGTCTCTGTAATAGCAACAACATCGTAGTTCCTAAAACGAATCCAAGCTCTAATTTCATCTGCCTTGCCTGTTAAAACTACTTGCATTGAAACAAATGCACTTCAGTCCACCAGACCCTCTCTGATTAGCAATCCCACCCTGCCTGCTGTTTCTGAGTCTCACTGTCCCTACTCTCTGGTTCCCCTTCAGCTAATTCACCTTTGCTTTGGTCCCCAACCCCGCCTTCCCAACTCGTTTAAATCCTCCTGTGTGACACTCGCAAACCTCCCGGCCAGAATATTTGTGCCCTTCCAGTTTAGATGCAACCTGTCCTTCTTGTACAGGTCCCATCTGCCCTGGAAGAGACCCCAATGATCCAGATATCTGAAACCCTCCCTCCTACACCAGCTGTTTAGCCACGTGTTGAGCTGCACTATCTTCCTATTCCTAGCCTCACCAGCATGTGGCACAGGGAGTAATCCTGAAACAATGACTTGTTTCTCTCTTCAGATGTTGCCAGAGCTGCAGGGTATTTCCAGGCAATTTGGTTTTTTTTTTCTGATGCTGAGCATCTGCAATATTTTGTTTTCTTTTGCTCTAGAATTACTTAACAGCGATTCATGACCATCTTAGATGAATGAGCCTTAGTTCTGGCCTTCCCTACAGGTGGAAGCATCTTCCACACCTACTTATCCTTTCATAATATTAACAACCAGTCAGGTCCCCTTTGAATCATTCTTTTTAGGAAAAGGGCCCCAGCCTATTCATTCTTGCCCGACAGACATAAAGCTTTTCCCCTCAGTTCCGGTATTATCCTTGTAAATTCTTTTTGCACTCTTGCTAGTGCTTCTATAATCTTCTTATGGCAAATACAGCTCTGCAATATACTCAAATGTGTTCTGATCATAACATCATCTCTATTCTTGGAGCAGTGAATTTTGGGACTTTATTTGCTTTCTCTATTTTATTAAACTAAGAGACTTGGGTAACCTGTATATCAACACCCCAGATCCTTTTGCCCCTCTACCCTTTTTTAGACTTATTTTCCAGGGAGCATACGCCTCATTATTCCTAATAAAATGCACATACCTATTATTTAACATACAAACAGGAAAGAGCTGGAAAAACTGCAGCTCTTGAAGCATCTGTGAAGAAAGAAACAGTTAATGTGTTAAGTCCATTATATCCTTGGAACTGAGTTCATCCATTTCTCTTCAGAGTTCTGAAGAAGTCATACGGACTCAAAGTTAACTCTGTTTTTCTCTCAGCAAATGCTGCCAGACCTGATGGGTTTTTCCAGTGTTTTCTGTTTTTATTTCAGATCTCCAGCATTTTGCTGGTTGATACCCTTGCTACCACACTTATTGATCGATCTTGAAAGCTCCAGTTGTTCACTCATCCACAACCTTTTTGGAAAAGATTTGCATTGATATGTGGTTCTTCGTGACATTTGAACATCTCAAATTCAGTGCAGTACTTCAGATCCCTAGTCTCCGTTTCAATATGGAAATGTTTAAATATAGGAAATATGGCAGTCAACTTGTGCACAGCAAACTCCCACAGACACGAATGTGATAGTGACCTGAAAATTTGTTCTTGCGACGTTTATAGAAATGCATATTGGCCAGGAGACCAGAGATAAATCCCTTGTTCTTTAAAATAGTGCGACAGGACCTTTTGCATCCACCTGAGGGTTGACAGGGCTTCCATTTAACATGTCATCTAAAGGACATCACCTCTGACACTGCAGTGCCTGCTCAGCATTAAACTGGAGTTTTTGTTTCGATTTATGCTCAAGTGGAGTGGAACGTGAACCCATAACCTTGTGATTCAGAGTGCTACCAGTTGAGCCACAGCTGACACCTGAAGAGAGAATTTGATTGTACCACCCTTTCTTGACTCCCCTTCTCCCCATACTCATTAGTGATAATCCGCATTCTCACCTCTTGTGCTGCATTGTTTGGAAGTGTTAGATTGCCTATTCCATCAGTTGATCCTTATCAGATGGATACTGGAGGTCGTGTGTCATGGTTTGAGCAGTAGGGAGGCCTCACAGTCTTCTACCTATGGTACTAAAGGAGGCATTTCTCCCTGGGAGAAATGGGATCATGTGTGGAAAATGCTGTTAAGTCATTGGACCTTAAAATGAGTGAGTGTCAAATATTTTCACATTTGGAGAAGGGGCTGTGTAAATGCACGGTAGCCTCACATCTGCCCTCCCAAAGTGCCTTCAGAATTATTTCAGTACTGAGACCTCAGCTTTTCACCAACCCTATAATAACTTGAATGACAGAATAGGGTTATGCATCCAATTTCTTAGCTAATATAGCTTTAGGTTGCGCAAAATTGTGTAGATGTGAATAGGAAGATGCAAATGGACTTGGAACAGATGAAGTGACAAAACTTTGGCAGATGGTTTTCAATGTGGGAACTGAAGTGATCCACTTTGGAACCAAGAGACAAAGTGGAATTTTTTTAATGGTGAGATCCTAGATGCTGCAAAGGAGGAAAGAGATTTGAGTGTCTATGCAAAGATCGCATTGAAAACTGGTGCATAAGCAAAAAATTAAATTTCAAAACATGAGTGGCACTTATTTCAATGAATATCAAATACAAAAGGGGAGGAAAGAGATGCTTTGGCTGTCAAGGAACTTGATCAGGAGTATTGTATTCCACTTTGGGTGTTGCACAAAAAAGATGTATTGCTTTTGAAGTTGGTATAGCACAGATTCATACCTGGGCTCAATCTGAGTATATTTAAAATGGAGCTAGATAGATTTTGATATTACGGGATGAGGGATAGTTGGGAAGGTGAAATTAGCTAAGGCTGCATCAAATCGTAGTGTATAAAATCAAGTTTGATGTAGTTTGAAGGTAAGAAGACTCAACACCAGGTTAAAGTCCAACAGGTTTCTTTGGTAGCACAAGCTTTCAGAGTGCTGCTCCTTCCTCCGGTGAGGAAGGAGCAACACTCCAAGCTTGTGCTACCAAATTAACCTGGTATTGAGAGATATCTTGCCATGCTTACCCCAGTCCAATGCCAGCATCTCCACATTGTTCTGGCTTACCAAACTACAAAGGGTGACACGGTGGTTAGCACTGCTGCCTTGCATGCTGTCCTGGGTTCAATTCCAGCTTTGCTTGACTAATTTGCACGTTCTCCCATTGTCTGTGTGGTTTTCCTCCTGGTGTTCCAGTTTCCTCCCACAGTCCAAAGATGTGGTAGCTATGGTAAAATGTGCTGGGTTATGGGGATAGGGTGGAGGGCCTGGGTGGGATGCTCTTTTGAAGATTTGGTGAGACTTGATGGACAGAATGGACTCTCTTTGCACTGTAGCAATTCAATGGATTCTAATATTCTAATACTGTTGGTAGATATGAAGCAAAATCAGGAAGCCTTTTATTCACACCAAGGGTAATGGTTTAAAAAAAAAAAGGCGGCATGGATAAGTTGGGCCGAAGGGCCTGTTTCCATGCTATAAACCTCTGACTCTATGACTGTAATATAAAATCTTTGTCTCAGTCCTCCCAAAAACTGTGTGACATTGCCATTTTTAAGTGATAGTTGATTAGGGATGCGAAATGTGGATAAATGGAGCAGAGGTGATCACTCGTGATCAAAGTGGAAAATGGGCTTTGGGTGAATGATCTATTCTGTTTCAATAACCTCAAAGGGCAACTTCCATGTGTTCCTTGTGAACCATTCTTATTGCAGAGATATTTTGAAAGGGCTATGTATGTAATGCATGATAAGCCATGTGTATATACAACACCGAGACTGTTCCTTACAATGAACAAATGCTGCTCTAAAAATTTTCCGAGAATATTGTAATCTATCCTGCTATTGTGCTTGCTGAGAGTGGCTGGAGTCTTGCAAAGTGATCCCCATATGTAAGTGTTTTGTGACAGCATTAGAAAGCTGAATTATGGTGACATCTGAACTGTTGCTAAATTGTAGACCTACTGATGTGGCATCTGCATCCTTTAACTTTTAATTGCTGCAAGTATTGATGATTTTCTCTGGTTCTGTCTCAGGTACCTTCTGGAACAAGATTTTCCAGGAATGAGGATTGGCCCTGAGCCAACTACCGACTGCTTCATTGCTGTAATGAATGGCGATGTGGAGGGTGTGATTCCAGGAAATGCTCTAGTCGTGGATCCGAAAAAACCATTCAGGAAACTTAATGCTTTTGGCAATGCATTTTTGAACAGGTTAATAATACACCTCGATTTATAAAATGATCGTTAATGTTGGAAAATTTGAGATGTAGCAAGCAAGGTTAGAATTGTTGTTTAAAATCAAACTACTTTACTGCAGTTAAGTACTGGGTTAAGCAGCATGAATCTCAGGGCTGTATTTTAAAATTTACTACGCACTTTGTTGGGAGACTAGGGAATGTAGGAAGAAGATATTTGCAGGAAATTGAAGATTCTCAACTGTCATCTAGTGCAGTTCCAAGGTTCAAAATAATCATATGCAAGCAGTGCCTGATGTGGGTATGGGAATTGTAATCTACAAATTATTCTTTCAATGTGGCCACATTTGGCACTGTCATATCTGACTCTAACAATCTACCTTTTACACTTGCAATATGACACCCTAAAGTTGAATGACAGTATTGCAGATATCGTATCTCATTTGAGCTACAGCTCTTCAGGACTCTGGTTACGAAGATGTTTTATGCAATCGAGTTCTTGTAGCTGTGTAAATTCAGTGCATTGGTCATTTCACTGAACAAGTGAGGGGGAGAAATGTGAAAGAAATGGTGATGTAGTAGTTTAGTCAAAGGACTAGTATTGCAGAGGCTTCTGCTAATGCTCTAGGGTCAAGGGTCCACATCCCACCACAGCAGCTTGTAGAATTTGAATTCAGTTAATAAACTGGCATTGAAAGCTAGTCTGAGGAATGGTAACCATCACTGACTTGTGGTTTTAAACTCCCACCTGGTTCACTGGTGCCTTCAGGGAAGGAAATCTGCTGTCTTCATCTGCTCTGGCCTACATGTGACTCCAGACTCTTAAACTGCGCTTTTAATCGTGTGGCAAACCATTCAGTTGATGGGCAACAAGTGCTGGCCGTGTCAGCAACACACATATCCCATGAACAAATTTTTTAAAAAAAACACGTTTAATCTTCAGTGGATTTTTTTCATATATTTACTGCCTTGCAGCTCCAGGGGCCTGGGTTCAATTCCAGCTTTGGGTGACTGCCTGTGTGGAGTCTGCACATTCTCCCCTGTCCATGTGGGTTTCCTCCGGGTGCTCTGGTTTCCTCCCACAGCCCAAAGATGTGCAGGTTAGGTTAATTAGCCATGATATTGTCTCTTGGTGTCTCAACATGTTTTTGGTTAAATGAATTGGCCATGAGGAATGTGTGGGGTTAAAGGGATAGGGTGGGGGAAGCACTGCAGAGATGCTGTGATTCTAACTACATTTGAGGATTTTTCAATATATTTATTTGTGGAGTAGAGGATTTGAAAAACTTGACTTCTGTCAGTTGGGTTTTAAAATTTATTCAAACTTCCAGAATGTTTTTGGGAAGAGTTACTTGATGCTCCAATGTCCATTAAACTTGTGGATCTCTTGGCTTTGTTCTTTTTCAGCACCATTCACAGAATTCATGTGTCTTTTCTTGGGCTTCTGTCATTTGTCTGCACTGAATATAGTCCATCATTGTTCTTTTCTTGTACCATTTGATCCAATTCATCCTATAATTTCTGGGCTGCTTCCTAATTTGTTTTCCCTTCTATTTTGGTGCTATTTACAAATTGAGTTTTAACATGACGTTTCTGAATCGGGTGTTGATCTAAATTGGAAGCAGTAGTGCTACCAACACCAAACCCTTGTACCCTACCCCTGACTTGTGATTGAATCCATTTCTTTTCCAGTCTCTCTTTACCCAGCCACTCTAGCTTTGAGATGAGGAACTTCTGTTACTTTTTGATATGTCATTTTGCAGGGCTTTCTAAGATTCATCTAGTCACTTGGTTCAGGACATATATTTTAAAATTGAATTATTAATAATCTGAATATGGTTCTTGTGTGCATCTCCTTTAGATACTCATCACTTTCTTGATATTTGAATATTGCTATTGAATAATTGTATTGTGGTCATTTGAAATTTGTCATTCTTGTGTTTTAAACAAAGCTTTAGCAACATGTCTCTCTCTTTCCATCAATATGTAATACCAAGCAACTGTTTGATTTGACATTTGAACTGTTTTCAATGTTGCGTTGATATTTGCCTGTGGTTTTTCCCCAATCCATTTTTTTCTCTCCTGAAGGAAGCACCTCAACTGCTGTGGTTTTATGGACTATCTGTAATTTGCACAAGTGTCTATTTTTCATTTGTTCTGACATCTGGAGGCGCACAATTTAAGGGTCCTTGGATAGTGAGAAATGATTATGGTTTTGCTTTACTTGTCTGTGTGGCTAAATGCTACACGATGCTGTATATTTATCCCCAACTAGGAGTTGAGGAATGGGTGGGGGCAGCAGCAAAAATAGATGAATGTTAATGGTGTATGAGTATTCATTGGGCAGTGCTTTATGCAGATGTACTGAAAATTCTTAGTACAGTTATGCCTTTTTGATTGCTGGTTATGCAAAAGTGTTCGGCTAAATGGTTTGCAGTGTTTAAGAGGCTATAATGTTTCACATTTTGGATCCAATTCAGTACTGTTCTGATTTTGTAGTTATTTCAGAATCTTTTGAGTAAATGTGTTAAGGTGGATTGAATATAGCAGTGATTAGCACTGCTGCCTCAGTGCCAGGGACATGGGTTCCATTCCAGCTTTGGGTGGAGTTTGCACATTTGCAGTGGGGGAGGAGGAGAATGCAAAAAAAAGTTTGAGCTTTATATAGAATTCCAAGATGGGGACGAATTACAAGCAAATATTCAGACAACCATTCTATTAGAGAGAAAATGCTGCATTAAGAACATTCTGTGCACATGAGGGGTATTAAAACTGCTTGGTAATGGAAAAAGTAGTAGATTTTTATTTGAAAATTGGTGAATTCCATGTGTGCTGGGACATTTTTGTCACCATTGCTCTTAATACTGTACTTTGTCTTGAATTTGATTGATATATCCCCTTTGGACTTTGTCTTAAAACCCAGGATAATTCCAGTGAAAGATGATTCTAAATCCAAATTATTCAATTCCATCTTTAAAAGAACCTGGGTTTTCTTCAGCACCCAAGCTCCTGGCTGTCAAGGCATTCCGTAAATTGATAAATATTCAAAGGGGAGGTGAGGGGGAACCTTCAAACAACTGATAACTAAGCAATTTTATCTTGCTTTGCTCATCAGAAGACCCCATTTCCATAACTTAACACTTTAAGAAATCTTTCTCAATCCAATGTTTTGGGATGCAATAACCTCAAATGCTGCTGTTGTGATTTCTTATCTGAAAAGTAAAAATATTGTTCATTGGTGTCATCCTCCTCCCAGAAGATTGACTACCATGGATCTCCACCTCTCTGTCCTGTGCTGCTTTGGAATGTACATGTTTCAAATGCATCCAGCTTATCTGCAGTCTTTTTTTTGTCCATGTCTCCAAGGCAGATCACAAAAGATGACAATGTAACGCCTCAACATTCTTTCCCTCAGATTTCAGCTTGGTTTCTCTGTCAACATAACAAAGAAAATTACAGAACAGGAACAGGTCGTTCGGCCCTCCTAGCCTGCACCGACCATACTGCCCAACTGAATTTTCTTTGTTTCAACTAAAGTCTGCTACTCTTACGGGGACCATATCTCTCCTCCCATCCTATTCATGTATTTGTCCAGATGCCCCTTAAAAGTCACCATCATATCTGCTTCCATGACCACCCCAGCAGGGAGCTCCAGGCACCCACCACCCTCTGTTTTAAAATAAAACTTTCCTTGTACAGTTCCTTTAAACCTTGCCCCTCGCACCTTTAAACCTATGCCCCCTAGTAATTGACTATTCCACCCTGGGGGGGAAAAACCTTCTGACTATCCACTCTGTCCATGCCCCTCATCTTGTAGACTTCTATCAGGTTGCCCCTCAACCTCTGCCATTCTAGTGAGAACAATCCAAGTTTCTCCAACCTCTCCTCATAGCTAATGCCCTCCAGACCAGGCAACATCCTGGTAAATCTTTTCTGTACCCTCTCCAAGCCTCCACATCCTTCTGCTAGTGTGGCGACCAGAATTAAACACTATATTCCAAGTGCGGCCTAACTAAGGTTCTATAAAGCTGTAACATGACTTGCCAAATTTTAAACTCTATGCCTTGGCTGATGAAGGCAAGCATGCCGTATGCCTTCTTGACTACCTTCTCCACCTGTGTTGCTACTTTCAGTGACCTGTACACCCAGATCCCTCTGCCTATCAAAACTCTTAAGGGTTCTGCCATTTACTGTATATTTCCTCTGTATTAGACCTTCCAAAATGCATTACCTCATTTGTCTGGATTAAACTCCATCTGCCATCTCTCCAACCAATCTGTATCCTCTGATGGTCCTCATTGCTATCTGCAAATCCACCAACTTTTGTGTCATCGGCAAACTTACTAATCAAACCAGTTACATTTTCCTCCCAATCATTTATGATCTGAGGAATGCCATTTGTCACAACCCTTCATTCAGAAATGCACCCTTCCACTGCTACCCTCTGTCTTCTATGACCTAGTAAGAAGTCTCACAACACCAGGTTAAAGTCCAACAGGTTTATTTGGTTACCACAAGCTTTTGGAGCACTGCTCCTTCATCAGGTGAGTGGGAGTTCTGTTCACAAACAGGGCATATAAAGACACAAACTCATTTTACAAAATAATGGTTGGAATGCAAGTCTTAAAGGTACAGACAATGTGAGTGGAGAGAGGGTTAAGCACAGGTTAAAGAAATGTTAAAGCCAGGACAGTTGGTGAGATTTTGCAAGCCGGGGTTACAGATAGTGTGACATGAACCCAAGATCCTGGTTGAGGCCATCCTTGTGTGCGGAACTTGGCTGTCAGTTTCTGCTCAGTGATTCTGCGTTGTCATGAAGGCCGCCTTCGAGAATGCTTACCCAAAGATCAGAGGCTGAATGCCCATGACTGCTGTAGTGTTCCCCAACAGGAAGAGAATGCTCTTGCCTGGTGATTGTCGAGTGGTGTTCATTCATCCGTTGTCGTCTGCATAGCCTCCCCAATGTACCATGCCTCGGGACATCCTTTCCTGCAGCGTATCAGGACGACCATGTGGTGGAGTTGCAAGAGTGTGTACCTGGAGGATGGTGTTCTCACGTGAGATGATCGCATCCGTATCAATGATCCGGCACATCTTGCAGAGGTTGCTGTGGCAGGGTTGTGTGGTGTCGTGGTCACTTCTCCTGAAGGCTGGGTAGTTTGCTGCAGACAATAGTCTGTTTTGAGGTTGTGCGGTTGTTTGAAGGCAAGAAGTGGGGGTGTGGGGATGGCCTTGGCAATATTCGTCTTCATCAATGACATGTTGAAGGCTCCGGAGAAGATGTTGTAGCTTCTCCGCTCCGGGGAACTACTGGACGACGAAGAGTACTCTGTCCACCGTGTTTGTCTTCCGAGGAGGTCAGTGCGGTTTTTCACTGGCACATCGGAACTGTCGATCGAGTCGAGCACCATATCCTGTTCTTATGAGGGCATCTTTCAGCATCTGTAGGTGTCTGTTGCGATCCTAATCTGAGCAGATCCTGTGTATACGAAGGGTTTGTCAGTAGGGGATGGCTTCTTTAACATGTTACAGGTGGAAGCTGGAGAAGTGGAGCATCGTGAGGTTATCCGTGGGCTTGCAGTTCAGAAGTGCTGAGGTGACCGTCCTTAATGGAGATGCGTGTGTCCAAGAATGCAACCGATTCCAGCGAGTAGTCCATGGTGAGTCTGATGGTGGGATGGAACTTGTTGTTGTCATATAGTGGTTTTGGTGATTGTTCGCCATGAATCCAAAGGAAGAAAATGTCATTGATGTATCTAGTGTATAGCATTGGTTGAAGGTCCTGTGCAGTAAAGAGGTCTTGTTCAAACCTGTGCATGAAGATGTTGGCATATTGAGGTGTGAATTATCCAGCCTTCAGGAGAACATTGACCATGACACCACATGACCCTGCCACAGCAACATCTGCAAGACATGCTGGATCACCGACACGGTGCCATCATCCCACATGAGAACACCATCCACCAGGTACATGGTACGTACTCTTGCAACTCCACCAACATTGTTGACCTGATGTGCTACAGGAAAGGATGTCCCGAGGCATGGTACACTGGGGAGACCTTGCAGACACTATGACAATGGATGAATGAACACCACTCGACAATCACCAGGCAAGAGTGTTCTCTTCCTGTTGGGGAACACTTCAGCAGTCGCGGGCATTCAGCCTCTGATCTTCAGGTAAGCATTCTCCAAGGTAGCCTTCACGGCACATGACAATGCAGAATCGCTGAGCAGAAACTGATAGCCAAGTTCCTCACTTGAGGATGGCCTCAACTGGGATCTTGGGTTCATGTCACACCATCTGTAACCCCCACTCGCCTGCGTTTGCAAAATCTCACTCGCTGTCTGGAGACGATACACATCTCTAGCATCTGCTTAACCCTCTCTCCACTCACATTGTCTGTACCTTTTAAGACTTGATTCCAACCATTATTTTGTAAATTGAGTTTGTCTTTATATGCCCTGTTTGTGATCAGAACTCCCACTCGCCTGATGAAGGAGCAGTGCTCCGAAAGCTTGTGGCTTGTGCTATCAAATAAACCTGTTGGACTTTAACCTGATGTTGTGAGACTTCTTACTGTGCTTACCCAGTCCAAGACCGACAATGCACCCCAGCTCCTAAACTAGCCAGTTGTGTATCCACCTTGCCAGTTCATCTGATCCCATGTGACTTAACCTGCACCAGTCTGCCATGAGGGATCTTGTCCTTCATTCTGGCAAAGCTGGTCTCAGTTATCCTTCAGATCTGATAATTCCATCTCCCATCTGTGATCTACCAAGGTGTATGAACTATTTGGCTTGTTCCAAGACTTGATCATTTACTTCAGTTTTCATTTCCTGGGTTAGGCCTCTGCTCATCACCATTCTCTTGGTGGTCTTCAGATTCACTCCAAGTCCATGTTCCTCGTCCTTGCTTTCAATTTCTTTTAGTACCTCTTCTGATTCTGAAATCAGTACAGTGTCACCCATGTATCTCCAATTGTTGATCAAGTCATCTAATGTTTCCATCTGTCTTTGAAGATATTTTAGGATGATAGTATAGTATAGATAAGATAGTATAGGATGAACAGTTTTGGGGACAAAGCACATCTAGTATACTCGTTTTGATTGGGAAGCTGTCTTGACACTTATCAAGTTTTACCATTGTTGATTGAATTATCCTTTATTTTTGGTTTGCCTAAATACTTCATTATTTTCCCAACGATAAACTGCCAAATGCTTCTCATTGTCTATAAAGCATACATACACCAGATTTTTGCAATTCCAGGTATCTTCAAGAAGGAACTCTTGTTCCTTTCTTTGGTTTGATTCTTGACTGCTTATCATCTATCTCTGTTCCTATAGATTAATCATTTTATCACATGATGGGCTTATTGCTCTGTGCTCCAATACTGACTTAAACTGACTGCATATGATCTTCTGGTAGTGTAATGACTTCAGCCAGGCTAATGAGGTTGGTTTGCTAGAGTATCAACATTCTGTGCCTGCTGGGCATTGCAGGAGCTGGGGTGTATTATCGACCCCCGGTAATCACATTTTAATTTGATGTTTTAAGTTTCCCTTGTGCTTTGCTTTTTTTTTTGGTTTGGGCAGTTCCCCCTCCTTTTGGGAGCTGCGCTTTTTGAGTTGGCCCTCAGCTAAACTAAATTAAAATTATTTGGTTGGTACACAAGAGGTACCTGATGAGTCTTAGTTGATGGTTAAATCAGAGTCTCATGCTCGCTATTTAAAGCAGGTGTCAGACTCCCTGCCTGCATTCAACAGGGAGCAACTGGAGAGCTGACTGTGTACAGATGTATGGTGTAAATACAGTAACTTGGTGACAAGACTTTCGCCTCTGAGTTATTACAGGTAGAAATCTTATTTATTGTTACAAAGGTCTGTCAGTATCCCTGTGTTAACATTCAGGCCTTTCAGACATTGTATCGCAGGGATATAAATGTATCAAAGTACAGAGCTCACCCTTCAGCCCTCCAAGCTTGTGCCGATCATGATGTCCTAACTAAAAATACTTTTTTAAAAAACCTTCTGTCCTTACTTGGTCTGTGCCTCTATTCCCTCCTTAATCATGTACCTATCCAGATGCCTCTTAAATGTTGCTAATGTGCCTGCTTCCACCACCTTGGCAGCACCCTTCAGGCACCCACTACTCTCTGCGTGAAAAGCTTTCCCCTCTCTCCTTGAACCAGTACCCCCTTGTAGTTGACACTTCCACCCTGGGGGAAAAAGCCTCTGACTATCCACCCTGTCTATGCACCTCATAATTTTGGAGACCTCTATCAGGTCTCCCCTCAACTTCTGTCTTTACAGTGAAAACTATCCTAGCTTCTTCAACCTCTCCTTTTGTAGCTCACCCCCTTGACCAGGCAACATACTGGTGAACCTTCTTTGCACTCTCTCCAAAGCTTCCATATCCTTCTGGTAGTGTGGTGACCAGAACTGCACGCAATATTCCAAACGTGGCCTAACCAAGGTTTTATATAGCTGCAACATGAATTCCAACTCTTGTACTTGAACCCTGGCCAATGAAGGCAAAGTACAATACAGTACAGCACAGGGACAAGCCCTTTGACCCTCCAAGCTTGTGCTGACCATGATGCCTGCCTCAAGTATGCCTTCTTAATCACCTTGGCCACCTGTGTTGCCACTTTTAGGAATTATGGACCTCCATGCCCAGATCCCTCTGTTACTGTTCCTTCACACCTAAATTTGACCCTCCAAAATGCATCACCTCGAATTTGTCTGGATTAAACTCCATCTTCCATTTCTGTGCTCAAGTCTCCAATCTATGTCCTATTGTATCCTCTGACAATCCCCAGCACTATCAATGCCATCAATCTTGGTGTCATCCACAAACTTACTAATTGGACCACACTCATTTGTTTATTTTTATATCCCTATGGAACACCACTAGCTACAAATCTCCATTCTGAAAAACACCCACCTCAACTGTTTTCTATGACCAAGCCAGTTCTGTATCCATCTAGTCAGCCCACCCTAAATCCCATGTGATTTTAGTAGTTGTACTAGTCTGCCATGAGGGACCTTGTCAAATTCCTTACTAAAGTCCATATAAACTATGTCCACACTGCTTCCCTCATCAATTATCTTTGTCACCTCTTCAAAAAAATTCAATCAAGTTGGTGAGACATGATGACCTTCCCTGTACAAAACCATTCTGCCTCAGTAACTAGTCCATTTTCTTCCAAATGTTCAGATATCCTGTCCCTCAGTAGCTTCTCCACCATGACCTTCAATTTCCTGCATTATCCCTGCTTCCTTTTTTAAAATAAAGGAGCAACACAATAAAAAACATATGGACCAATCAACGATTGTCGTTTAAAAACCCAACCGTGTGGATTAGGTGGGTTAGCTGTGGTAAATGTGTGGAGTTACAAGGAGAGGGTCTGGGTGGGTTACTCTTTCACTAAGTAGATGCAGACTCATTGGGTTGGATGACCTCTTTTTGCACTGTAGGGATTCTATCCTGTAGTTCTCTCGTGTCCTTTCTGGTGAAGGATCCCTGCCATCCTTCACTTGGATTGAAGTTGCACGTAAGCCCTAAAGGGCATTTAGTGAGCCAGTTTGGTTTCTACAACAGTGGTCCAGATGTTTTCATTTTAGTTTAAATTCCACCATCTATGGTGGTAGAATTCAAGATGTGGAGATGCTGGCGTTGGACTGGGGTGAACACTAAAGTCTCACAACACCAGGTTGAAGTCCAACAGGTTTATTTGGTAGCAAATACCATAAGCTTTCGGAGCGCTGCTCCTTTGTCAGATGGAGTGGAAATGTGCTCTCAAACAGTGCACAGAGACACAAAATCAAGTTTAAATCTGTAACTTGATTTTGTCTCTATGCACTGTTTGAGAGCACATTTCCACTCCATCTGACAAAGGAGCAGCACTCTGAAAGCTTATGGTATTTGCTACCAAATAAACCTGTTGGACTTTAACCTGGTGTTGTGAGACTTCTTACGGTAGAATTCAAACCAGTGTATCCCAGGGAATTACCCTGTCTCTGGGTTACTGACCAGAGATAATTGAGGGAAGTGGTGGTGCAGAGATAATTAGCCAGCTATAATTGAAAAGCAACATGAGCTTATTCCTTTTGGAACTGATTTGGTTTGGGGGGGGGGGGGGGAGAAAGCGGGTGGGGTGTAGGGAGCAAAAATCTAACTATTAGTGTCACGAGTAACAGTAATGAAGTTACCGTGAAAGTCCCCTTGTGTCTGGCACCTGTTTGGGTACACTAAAGGAGAGTTTAGTATGGCTAATGCACCTAACCAGCACATCCTTTGGGCTGTGGGAGGAAACCCAGACAGACTCTGCACAGACAGTGACCCAAGCCAGGAATCAAACCCAGATCCCTGGTGCTGTGAGGCAGTCGTGCTAACCACTGCCACCATGCTGCCCACAATTCATCTATAATGAACCAGAGTTGCAATGAAATGAAGTTAAATCTGCTCTAGAATTGAGCTTGGTCTCAGACATTGGCTTTATGACTTGACTGTTATGTTCTCTTCCATGGTATTGTTTTCTTCATCCCCTTAAAATAACTTGCCCCAAATAAACTTTTTTAAAGAATGGGACTATTGTAAAGACTATCCAATGAAATCCATTCAGAGTATTATAATACGTATAACGTTACAATAATTTTATAATGGTGATTTTGAGATGGTAAACCATGTGGTTAACAATTACATTTTATATAATTCTATGCATTACAGGGATAAATATCTGCAGAATGAAAACAGCATGCCCATTATGCAGCTAAGCTTTTACAGATTTGATATGAATCAAATGCCTTATCACAATATACTCAGTTGAGAATGAAGTATAATTCAATAGCAGCAAGCAAAGATCTACTTGGGATATTTTGATGCCAGTTTCTAAAGGAGTCAGTGATCTTTGTCAAGTACCAAATTAAAATGATCATGAATTTGAGCATTCAGAATTTCAACTTGGGCAATGTTTTTCTGAACTCTTTGAAACAAAGCATACCACTGTATGGTAGAATTGCTCTCAGGACTTTGCTGACTGAGGGAAAATTTCCTTAGTGGCTGAAAAGAACAGAAGGTAAATAAAATGCAAGTGTTTTTATTGGTCTGCAGTCCTCTCCCTTGCCTCTTAAATCTGAACTTAAAGTGAAAAAAGCTTGAACAGCTCCTGTGTTTTTTTTCTGTCTTAAACACAATCTCAGAAAAATATTGCCCCTTTTGGTTTAGAGGCAGAAACAACATTACTGTTTGCATATCACCTTAATGATGGGTGGTGAAACGCACAAAAGCTTGCATTCGTGTGATGCCTTTCACAACCTTGATGTCAAAGTGGTGTTTACAAGTTCATGAATTGTAATGTGGAAAAAATAACTAATTTGTGCACAGCAAGTTCTTAAACTGTTCTCCTTGGTGGATAGAATATTAAGAGGAGATTTAATGGGGGTGCTCAAAGTCATAAATATGATCTCTTATTGGTTTTTTCACTTCTGCATTAATGAAACAACTTGTGCACGGAGGAATGAGGTGGAGAGGTTAAGGGAGGGCATTCCAATCTTGTGATCTAGGCAAATGGTGAAGGAGTTAACGTGCTCAGGAGGCCAACATCGGAAGAATGCAGATATTTGGGAGGGTTGTAAGACTGGAGGAAATAAGAGAAAGGGGTAGGCAAAGATGTGGATAAAAATTTTAAAATCAAAATGTTGGGAGCAAATGTAGGTCAATGAGCATAGTAATCATAAGGTAACAAAGACCTGATGCTAGTTAATCATGGGTAGGACAATCTGTTATGTTTATGGAGAGGCTGTGAGCAGTTTCTGTCTTTGATTATTTTCTCCAGCAGTTTCTAAGCTAGTAGATGCTGTTCGAAAGGTGAACAAAATTGGTGAGTTTTACACGTTTTGAGGGACCAGCATTTATTCACTTGTAAAAATGTAAATTAAATTTCCCTTCCGTTGATTAATCTTTCTGCAACAATAAGTTGCATGAATCTTTAATTCAAATGCCAGAGCTATGTCAAAGTAACATTTGCCAGTACACCTGTTGGATCCAACGCAACCATTCTGACTGCAGCATTCCTGTGAGGTTCAATCACAAAATTACTGCAGTTCACAGCAACATGTGGAGGCAATTTGTCCCATCGTGGTTATACTGGATTGTGAAGTACTGGAACAGTTTGGTGATGCAGATAAAGACGAGCAGAGGAACAGAAAGAGACAGAGTAAAATAATAAAATATTAACAAGTTTTTTTAAAAAAAACATTCTTTATCTGAAATCATGAAGCATCTTTAAGATCTAATTGCCATTAGAGGCATGGTTACTGCTTTCCCTCAGATTCTGGAATGATCTCATTAAGTTGCAATTTGGCAAATGTTGCACCCCAAAAAGGAGAGAAAGCAGTAAACTATAGGCCAGTTACCCAAACATCTCTTGTTGGAAAATGCTGAGATCTATCAGAAGTCTTAACAATGCACATAGAAAAGCATTAGTTTGATTAGAGCAAGTCAGGAGTTTTTTGAAGATGTAGCTCGGGAGCCAGTAAATATAATGTGCTTACATTTCCAAAGGGCATTTGATATGGTGTCACACAAGGCTAATGGGTAAAATAAAGACTCTTGGAATTTGTACTATATTGGCAAGGATAGAGGATTGGTTAACAGTTTTAAAAAACAGTGGGCACAAACAGGACTTTTCCCAAGTTGGCAGTGTGAATTGTGGAGTGCCTCAAGGGTCAGTACTGGACCTCTGCTATTTATAATCCACATTAATGACTTGGATGAAGAGACCGAGTAATGTCTACATTTGCAGATGATATCATGCTAATTGGAAAGGTAAAGTTGTGGGGAGGACAGAGACTGCAGAGATATAGACTGAGCAACAAGATGGCAGATGGAGTATAATTTAGGGAAGTGTGAAGTTGATAACTTTGGTTGTAAGAATAGAAGAGCAAAATATAATTAAAAAGGTGTGACGCTTGGTAGTATTGATCAGAGATTTGGGTGTGCTGGCACAAGGAATTCAGGAGGTTAGCATGCAGGTGCAGCAAGCAATTAGAAAGGCAAACTGCATGTTGGTCTTTATTGCAAGGGGATTGGAGAGCAAGAATATAAAGTCTTACAACAGTTTTATTTGGACCACATCTGAAGTAGTGTTCAGTTTTGGTCTTCACATTTGAGGAAGGATATACTTGTATCATGGTCAGTACAGTGAAGATTCATTAACCTGATCCTGGGATGAGGAAATTGCCCTGTGATAAGCTGTGTAAGTTGGGCTACATTCTCTGGACACTTAAAATTCAGAAGTAGCTTGATTGTTTCCTTTTGGTTGGAGAATCTAAAACACAAGCATACAGTCTCAGGATTAAGAGCCAATCATTTGGTACTGAGATGCTGGAATTCTCTGCTCCAGAGGGTTATGGATGTTCCATTGTTGAATATATACAGGGGCAGTCTGCAGATTGTGGATCGGGTTTATCAGCCATCTCCTGACTGAATACACCAACCCGGACTAAAAGCAAGTCCTCTTCAATCAGGAGGCACTGCCTGAGGAGGTGATTTTGGAATCCACTGAACAGATTTTTTTCTAAGCAGTATGCTCCTTCCTTTCAATTGTTCATGCTGCTGCAGTATTAATGTAATCCCCTCTGTTCTAACAACAAGCCCAGTATTTCAGATATAAGGTTAAGGCAAAAGGGATATTCTATCCCTCTTGCCTTAGAAAGCCAGGTTTTGTTATCTTTACCTTATCCCATTGCGATGGTGCTTTTTAATGTCTTGTAAACCTAAACTCATATTCCCTGCATTGTCACCAGACCAGCTTCCTGCATTCCAAGTTGCTACTGTTGCTTAATGCCCAAATGGGTGGGTAGATGAAATTAATCTAATACTGCACAGTGTGAACACACTTCAGTTGGAAGAAGGAAATGCAAGGCTACAAATCTAAAGAAGAATGCAGGAACTGGGAGACCTGGGGGTTCATGTGCACAAATCATTGAAGGTCGCAGGGCAGGTTGAGGAAGAGGTATTTTGTAAAAGGTGTACAGGATCATCCTCCTTGTATATGACACCTTGCAGCTTTACAAATTTAAATTCAAGTTGGACAGTGCAAGTCACAGCACAGCATTATGTGCATTGCCTCGAATCCTGCAGCAAATTTTCTTAGGCCATATTCATTCACAAAGTAGTGAACAGTCTGATTCCAGTGACCACAGTCACGAACTGAGCTATCCTTAAAGTTACATTTGTGGAGGAAGTGTGATCTTTAAGTAAGAGTGCTGATCCTCTTGAAAGCAGGCCACTGTTTGAAAGACATCACACCTTGGGAGGCTTGTGTTGAGGTGATGTGGCAGATTTTTGATTTGATTTATTATTGTCACATGAATTAACATAGTGAAAACTATTGTTTCTTGCATGCAATCCAGACAAAGCATACCGTTCATAGAGAAGGAAAGGAGAGTGCAGAATGTAGTGTTACAGTCATAGCTAGGGTGTAGAGAAAGATCCGCTTAATGCAAGGTAAATCCATTCAACAGTCTGACAGCAGCAGGGAAGAAGCTGTTCTTGAGTCAGTTGGTACGTGACCTCAGACTTTTGTATCTTTTTCCCAAAGGTGGAAGAGAATGTGCATGGGGTCCTTAATTATGCTGGCTGCTTTGCCGAGGCAGCAGGAAGTGTAGACAGTCAATGGATGGGAGGCTGGTTTGCGTGATAGATTGGGCTACATTCATGACGTTTTTGTAGTTCCTTGCAGTCTTGGGCAGAGTAGGAGTCATTCCAAGCTGTGATACAGCCAGAAAGAATGCTTTCTATGGTGCATCTGTAAAAGTTGGTGAGTCATAGCTGACATGCCAAATTTCCTGAGTCTTCTGAGAAAGTAGAAGCATTGGTGGGCTTTCTTGACTATAGTGTCAGCATGGGGGGGACCAGGAGAGGTTATTGGTGATCTGGACACCTAAAAACTTGAAGCTCTCGACCCTTTCTACTTCGTCCCCATTGATGTAGACATGGGCATGCATTCCCTGAAGTTGATGACAATCTCTTTCGTTTTGTTGACATTGAGGGAGAGATTGTTGCCGCACCAGTTCACCAGGTTCTCTATCTCATTCCAGTGCTCTGTCTCGTCATTGTTTGAGATTCAACCCACTACAGTGTCGTCAACAAACTTGAAAATTGAATTGGAGGGGAATTTGGCCAGACAGCCATAGGTGTATAAGGAGTGTGGTAGGGGGCTGAGAACAGTCTTGTGGGGCACTGGTGTTGATGATCATGAAGGAGGTGTTGTTGCCTGCCCTTACTGATTTGTGGTCTGAGGAAGTTCAGGATCCAGTTGCAGGGGGAGGTGCCAAGGCCCAGGCCACGGAGTTTGGAGATGTGTTTCGTGATGATGGTGTCGAAGGCTGAGCTGTAGTCAATAAATAGGTGTCCTTGTTAGCTAGGTGTTCCAGGATTGAGTGCAGAGGCAGGGAGATAGCGTCTGCGTTGATCGGCAAATTCTAGTGGATCTACATAGTCCGGGAGGCTGGAATTGATTCGTGCCATGACTAGCCTTTCAAAGCACTTCACAATAGCTGTCAGAGCCACTGGCTGATGGTCATTAAGGCACGCTGCTTGATTTTTCTTAAGTACTGGGATGATGGTCGTCATCTTGAAGCAGATAGGGACCTCCAGTATGTCTGCAAATACTCCCGCCAGCTGATGCGCACAGGATCTGAGTGCTTGTCCATGTACCCCATCTGGGCCTGTTGCTTTCTGTGGGTTGCCCTTCGAGAAACCTGCTCTGACATCTGCAGTGGTGACCCCGGTTCATCCAGGGTGGAGGGCATGCTCTCGCTGACCTCTTGCTCGAAACGGGCATAATGCATTTGAGCTCATCAGGGAGGGGTGCGTTGGAGCAGACAATTTTACATGCCTCCATCTTGTAGCCTGTTATATCTTGCAGACCTTGACATAGTTGGTGGGGATTGGTGTGACTAGCCTGGGACTCTAGCTTGGTCTGGTACTGTCTTTTGGCATCTTTGATGGATCTCCTTAGATCGTATCTGGCTTTCTTGTATAGGTTAGTGGCCTGACTTGAACACCTCAGTTCAAGTCAGGTGACATTTTACCAATACTGGTATTAGCCCAGAGTTTGTGACATTTATCCTTTTGTTTTGTCAAAACCTGTATCACTCAAAACATTTGGTATTCCAGAATTTTCTTCTGTACTTGGAATCATATATCTAGCAAGTTATGAAGGTTTGCGGTTCTGTGTTAACTTCAATGCAGTCAAAAACCTTTTTGCCTTCTAATGTACATCAGGAGGTGCGATATTAGACAGGACTGGGAGCTATTATGTGTGTTGGTTTTTGACATATCACTGATTTGCATTGTATTGAGGACCCTTTCCAAGCATTTGTGACTAGTCTGCCCACAGGAGCAATGCAGGATCCTGGACTTTAAAAATAGAGACATGGAGTATAGGTTAGGATGAACACTGGTTCATTCCCCACTGGATTATTGTCTTCCCATATAATCCAGTCTGTGCCTTACCTTGCTTTCCCCTTCATCTTGCTCATTCTTTTAAATGGTCCTCTTCAAATGTGGTTCCTATTATTTTTGTACCAACTTCTCCTCCCTTTTTCTGTTTGGATCTTAAACCACATTGAGATCATCTTGTCACCTCATGATCTGGGGTGGGGATATTTCTGGCAGATGTATTTGTCAGAGTTGGCATCTACTCAGCTCCAACATCCTGCAGGAACCATGCATCACTCTCCCTTCCTGTGCAGCAATTCTCGCTGCGCATGATATGAAATTAAAAACTCACCAATTTTAAATTTGTCTAATTTCAGTTGAATGATTTCTGCTTCTTCCTCTGAATTTCACCTTGAGCCAAATTCTGTTTGGGAAATGATCTTTTGTTCCTACCTCACTTGTACAAGATGTTTGTTGCCATAATTAACCTTTTACTTTTTGCTTGAATTCTTATTATTTTCAACTCCCTTTGTGATGTCTGTGCTTTTGAGTTTGTATTTTATTAATTTTCCTCCATTTATGTTTGTAATCTACAGCAGTATGTGTACTGCTAATGAAGTTTTTTTTTTAGGTGCACTTGGTAGTTCTAAATACATCACTGCAATGCAAAATAAATTTTGCCATGTGTTGGCAGCATTGTGGTTTTCCCCCTTGTGTAAATATTGAGTTATATATTTTGACAAATGAATTCCACACATGGGTTGGAACTGCAATCTTTGCTCGGTTATTCTTTTAATTGTGGGCATCTTTGGCCAGAAATTACTATTGCCCATGAGAAGGTGATGGTGAACTGCTGCCTTAACTACTGCAATCAATCACAGCACTGATAGGAAGGGAGCTCCAGGACACTGAAGGAATGATGGCTACAGTTCCAAGTGAGGATGGTATGTGGCTTGGAGTGTAAAGATGTTTAATGTATCCACTGCCCTTCCAGCTAATAGAGATCATGGATTTGGAAAGTGCTCTTGAAGGAGCCTTGTTGAGTTGTTGTAGTGCTCAGTAAATTCTGGGATGGAGCTTACTTGCAAGTTCTTCTAATAACTTGCCATAAACTCAGTGGGAAGTTCCAGAGAAACTGCATACACAACCACTTGTGAAGTTCCTCAGGTTTCCAGTGAAGTTGCACTGGTAATTATCTGTGGCAATTGTGAACCAAAGAGAAATTCTCGGAACTTGAGTTGATTGGACATTTGTCAAAGCCCTTGGATGTCAGGAAGGAGATTGATTCTTGAGTTGAACAGAATTTCTACTTCGAGGAAAAGTGAAGTGTGTTGGAGAGTTAATTGCAGGGCTATGTTATTGTCCTTCCCTTGTTGACTTGCACAATTGTGGTTCACTGGGACAGTTGAATGTCATCCCTGAGGCTATAAACTAGAATTACATGTAAATCAGGTAAGGATGACAATTTTCATTAAAGTGCATTTTGGTATGCAGTGGGTGGGGTTCCTACAACACATGGATGGTTCAAGGAGAAAAAGTAAAGTTTATTAGTCACAAGTAAGGCTTACATTAACTGCATTGAAATTGCCCTCATCGCCACAGTCCAGCGCCTGCTCGGGTCAATGCACCTAACCAGCACGTCTGTCAGAATGTGGGAGGAAACCGGAGCATCCAGAGGAAACGCGGAGAACGTATAAACTCCACACAGACGGTAACCCAGGTCCCTGGCGTTTGGTTAGCACAGCTGCCTCAAATGTGTTACTGTGCCACCCTGAGAAGGCAGCTTACCATCACCACCTTCTCCAGGTCAAGGAGAGATGGGAATGCTGGCTTAGCCAATAACACCCACGTCCCATGAATTTTTTTAGTGTTTTCGGCAGTGGTCATTTACTAATGCCAGATTCTTAAACAAAATTTCAGCTTCTCAAATGTGGACTTGGCTATTGGTTACTGGTAAATCCATAGTCACGTTACCATTTCCATGTCCTTGCTGGCAGAGCATGTTAAAGGGAATCCCTGACTAACAGCAATTTTTCTTTGCAGTTAGTGTAAAGAACCAAGGCCAGGATAATGTGGCTGTCTCTACCTCCACTAGCAATTCTATTTTCTTCCCCTCCAATGTTAAGAACTTAACCTGTACTAAGTTTGCTATCTGTATTACCTCTTGTTGAAATTTGTCACATGGTGATTCAGGAACACCATCAGATCCTAGTCTTTCATACCCACCTAACTCGAGATTGTCCAATATGTAATTGGCTTATGCTACATAAGTTGATAAATTCAGCTCCAAATGCAGCGTCTCTTTGTACTGTTCCTACATATCATTGTGTCAGCATTAGTACACCCTCAGTCCACATTGCAAATCAGCAGGTATAGAGGCCTGTTCCAGTTCTCTTTTCTTAAAACTATAAAAGCAGTACCCAGATAAATCCATTTAAATCATGGATGACTCCAAACCTTGCAGTAGTGACAACCTTGAGGAGGATAGTAATAGACTTTGAAGTCATCTAGGCTGACAGAATGGGCGGACATGTGACAGCTGAAATTTAATGCTGAGAAATGTGAAATAATACATTTTTGGTAGGGAGAACAAGGAAAGGTAGAAGGATACCATTCCAAATGCAGTGCAGGGGCAGAGGGATCTGGGGCTTGTATGCACAAATCAATGAAGGTGGCAGGATGGGTTGAGAAAGCAATTCATGGCAAATTAGATCCTAGTTTTTATAAACTGAGGTAGTGTGCAAAGGAAGTTATGGTGAACCTGTTTTAAACTCTGGTTTAGCCTCAAACTGGACCAATTCTGGACAGCACAGCTTAAGAAGGATGCAAAGCCATTGGTGCATCCTATCGTTAAACTCTACATAATACATGTATGTTGCAAAATCATTCACTCTGAAATGACAGTATTATTTCAAGTCTTGTGGTTAATGGAAACATAAACACCAAAATTGTTTGCCTTCTAGATTTGTGTGTGCCCAGTTGCCGAACCCTGTGCTCGAAAGCATTAGCATCATTGATACTCCGGGCATCCTATCTGGAGAGAAGCAGCGCATCAGCCGAGGTGAGGTTTTGTGTAAGATTAAGGTTCAAATGAACAAAAACACCTCAGTTGCAGTGTCCTCTTTTGAAAGAGGAGACCTATCTTTTTGCAGGGTCTGTGATAAACTAAACTTTAAAAGAACATTATGTTCAATTTCATCTTGCATGGGGATATGAAATTACTGAATGAATACTCAACCATATATCCCTTTATTTCCAATACTTATTTCCTCTCTAACAGTAATGTAGATTTCCAGGCAAGGGACAGAAAACTTGTAAGGTGAAGTTGTGGGAGAATGTCTCTTCAGCATGTTGGAGCTCATTTCATGGCGTACTGTGGTGAATAAAATGTCTAACTAGTGGCTTCCTTTATACAAATGGTGTATAACGACAAAGTATCTTGGCAAATAAGCAGGTGTATTAGTCAGTGCACTGTGAATCCTTTCTTTGACTGAATTTTTACTTTAATCCCCCTGCAGCAAGTTTATTTTCCTGCAATTTCCTTTCTCACAGTTTTTTCCATTTAGTGTTTTTTTAAAAATTATACTAATCTGTAATATCTTCTAGTATTGAAGAAGGGGCCAGTGACTGGAAACACTGCTGTTTTTTTCCACAGATGTTGCCTGACCTTAATATTTCCAGCCTTTTCTGTTTTATTTAAGGGTGGATTTATTTAAATGTACAATGAGTGTTTTTGCTCGTTTAGAAAAGGTGAGCGAATTAGTGAGCAGTGCAACGACAGCATTCACCTTTGATGGTTAAGTCAATTTTTCTATTTCTGCTCTCCACTCGACCCAAGACTGACTCAGTTGCCTAGGCAACACACAGCATAATTACAGACAGGCCTTTCCATTTCAGTGTGGGGTTTCAGCTGATCCAAAGGCAGGTGGGATCAATGACTCAGACTGGCTCTTGGACTTATTTATCAGTGTCACACATAGGATTATATTAACACTGCAATGAAGTTACTGTGAAAATCCCCTAGTTGCTACACACGCTTGTTCAGGTACAAAGAACAGTACAGCACAAGAACGGGCCCTTCGGCCCTCCAAGCCTGTGCCGATCACATTGTCCTATCTAGATCAACTGCTTATCCCTCTATTCCCTGCCTGTTCATGTTCATGGAACTGAGGCAGCAGCGCTAACCACTGCCCCCGTGCTGCACCTAAGTCTATATTTGCAATTACTGTTGTAGGGTGGATGAGATGTTTAGCAGAGGAATGTGGTGAACACCACCAGGTTCATTCAAATCCCTTGTCTGAATGTGGCATCCAAGAAAAATGTCTTAGTGTCATTATGAAGGGTTGCACTTTTGAAGAAAAGTGTTTTAGTCTGGAACAGGGAAGAAATCCTGTAAAGACTTGCAAAATTCTGGAGGGCTCGTGAGTATTGTTCCATCTGTTGTCAGTCACCTCGGGGCATTAATTTGCCAGATAACAGGAACAAAGGGGGAAGCAAAGATGGGAATGCGTTACCATAAATGGCTCTTGAGGCAAAGGTGATGCTTGAAAGGGGAATTCTGTATGTAATTTAAGAGGTTATAGGCGAAAGAGACGCTGGGATTTTTCCACAAACCCCAAGAGGCCAACAGTGAACCCGATGAGACAGCCGACAGATCTGCAGTGCAGCAACCAAAGAGGAAAGAGTCGAATTGGACTCCTCCGGAAGGCTGCTGCCCTCAACTCGACATGTATCCCCAAGCTGTCAGGAGGTGCGTCAACACCAGATTCATCAGCTGCACTCAAGACAACCCCGAACATCACCCAAGCACAATGCAATGCCATCTGCCCTCTCAACCAACTGCAACATTGTCATCAAACCAGCAGACAAAGGAGGGGCCATCGTCATCCTGAATAGAATGGATTACTGCAAAGAAGTGTACTGACAACTGAACAATGAGGACACGACAGTTACCTGGAAATCCGACCAAAGAACACACCCATCAACTCAACAGACTGATCAAGACCTTTTGATCCGGACCTTCAGAGCACCCTCTGTGCGCTCATCCCACGTACTCCCCACTTTGGAGATCTGTTCTGCTTCCCGAAGATGCACATGGCCAACACACCAGCCGTCCCATCGTATCAGGCAATGGGACCCTCTGAGAACCTCTTTGGCTATGTCGTGGGCATCCTGAAACCCATCATACAAAGAACCCCCAGCTTCTGTCGTAACATTACAGACTTCTTACAGAAACTCAGCACCCATGGAACAGTTGAACCAGGAGCACTCCTCGTCACAATGGATGTCTCAGCATTCTACAGCAGCATCCCCCGCAATGACAGCGTTGCTGCAACTGCCTCAGTACTCAACGCCAATCTCCAACCACGATTCTACAACTTATTTGCTTCATTCTGGACCACAATGTCTTCACCTTCAACCAGTTTTTCATCCAGATGCATGGAACAGCCATGGGGACCAAATTTGCACCTCAATATGCCACCATCTTCATGCACTGGTTCAAACAAAACTTCTTCACACAGGACTTTCAACCGATGCTATACACTAGATAAATTTACATTTTCTTCCTTTTGGACTCATGGCAAACAACTATATGATGACATGAACAAGTTCCATCCCACCATCAGACTCACCATAGACTACTCCAGAATCGGTTGCATTCTTAGACACACACATCTCCAAGGACAGTCACCTCAGCACTTGACTGAACTGCAAGCCCACGGATAACCTCATGATGCTCCATTTCTTCAGCTTCCACCCTAAACATGTTAAAGAAGCCATCCCCTATGGACAAGCCCTCCATATACACAGGATCTGCTCAGATGAGGAGGATCACAACAGACACAAAGATGCCCTCATAAGAACAGGATATGGTGCTCAACTCATTGATCGACAGTTCCGACATGCCACAGTGAAAAATGAATAGACCACCTCAGAAGACGGACACGGCGGACAGAGTACCCTTTGTCATCCCCGGAGCAGAGAAGCTACAACATCTCCTCCAGAGCCTTCAACATGTCATCGATGAAGATGAACATCTCGCCAAGGCCATCCCCACACCTCCACTACTTGCCTTCAAATAACCACGCAACCTCAAACAGACCATTGTACGCAGCAAACTACAGTAAGAAGTCTCACAACACCAGGTTAAAGTCCAACAGGTTTATTTGGTAGCAAATACCATAAGCTTTCGGAGCAATGCTCCTTCGTCAGATGGAGTGGTCTCTGTTCTCAAACAGGGCACAGACACAGAAATCAAATTACAGAATACTGATTAGAATGCAAATCTCTACAGCCAGCCAGGTCTTAAATGCACAGACAATGTGGGTGGAGGGAGCATTCAACACAGGTTAAAGAGATGTGTATTGTCTCCAGACAGTACAGCTTGTGAAATTGTGCAAGTCCAGGAGTCAAGCTGTGGGGGTTACTGATCATGTGACATAAATCCAACATCCCGGTTTAGACCGTCCTCATGTGTGCGGAACTTGGCTATCACTTTCTGCTCAGTGACTCTGCGCTGTCGTGTGTCGTGAAGGCCGCCTTGGAGAACGCTTACCTGAAGATCCAAGGCTGAATGCCCGTGACTGCTGAAGTGCTCCCCCACAGGAAGAGAACAGTCTTGCCTGGTGATTGTCGAGCGGTGTTCATTCATCCGTTGTCATAGCGTCTGCATGGTTTCCCCAACGTACCATGCCTCGGGACATCCTTTCTTGCAGCATATCAGGTAGACAACGTTGGCCGAGTTGCAAGAGTAGGTACCATGTACCTGGTAGATGGTGTTCTCACGTGAAATGATGGCATCCGTGTTGATGATCCGGCACGTCTTGCAGAGGTTGCTGTGGCAGGGTTGTGTGGTGTCGTGGTCACTGTTCTCCTGAAGGCTGGGTAGTTTGCTGCGGACAATGGTCTGTTTGAGGTTGCGTGGTTGTTTGAAGGCAAGAAGTGGGGGTGTGGGGATGGCCTTGGCGAGATGTTCGTCTTCATCAATGACATGTTGAAGGCTCCGGAGGAGATGCCGTAGCTTCTCCGCTCCGGGGAAGTACTGGACGACGAAAGGTACTCTGTCCACCGTGTCCCGTGTTTGTCTTCTGAGGAGGTCGGTGCGGTTTTTTGCTGTGGCACGTCGGAACTGTTGATCGATGAGTCGAGCGCCATATCCTGTTCTTATGAGGGCATCTTTCAGCGTCTGGAGGTGTCTGTTGCGATCCTCCTCATCCGAGCAGATCCTGTGTATTCGGAGGGCTTGTCCGTAGGGGATGGCTTCTTTTACGTGTTTAGGGTGGAAGCTGGAGAAGTGGAGCATCATGAGGTTATCCGTGGGCTTGCGGTACAGTGAGGTGCTGAGGTGACCATCCTTAATGGAGATGCGTGTGTCCAAGAATGCAACCGATTCCGGAGAGTAGTCCATGGTGAGTCTGATGGTGGGATGGAACTTGTTGATGTCATTATATAGTTGTTTCAGTGATTGCTCACCATGACTCCAAAGGAAGAAAATGTCATCGATGTATCTAGTGTATAGCATCGGTTGAAGGTCCTGTGCGGTGAAGAAGTCTTGTTCGAACCTGTGCTTACTGTGCTTACCCCAGTCCAACGCCGGCATCTCCACATCATGACTACCATCGACGCCACAAACTGCCGGCTCCAAGTGGAGAGGATCTCCAAGAAGATCGCGCACATCGACACAGACATCAAGTTTCTACAAACATGCAAGAAAGCAGACAAGATACCGAAAGGACTACGGATCACGAACCCACTCAGGTCAACCTTTAACACGGACTACGCTGAGAGACTGTGCCGTCACAGCTCTCTCACCCTCCTCAAACACCTCATACACCAACTCTACAGCAAACGCCGCAGCCTGGAAACCAAGATCGAATCCATAGTCTCAACCTGCGCTCAGGACGCAGACCAGCTGCGAAACTCTGCCAAGCAGACGAGACAAAGCAACTACACCATCTACATGCACACCAAGAACAGGAAACTTGAGAAACTCGGCATCACCACCAGCAGCAACCAAGCCTTCCCCGGTACCACAGTAGAAAACAGTATCACTGCAGGAAAGTCCATTGTCAACCTATCGGACTACACACTTCAGCCAGATGAAATCGAAGTTCTCAGCCGAGGGCTCAACTTTTGCCCCACTGCCAAAATAGACCCCATCAGTCTCGCAGCGGACACAGAGGAATTCATCAGGCGAATGAGGCTGCGGGAGTTCTTCCACAAACACCAAGAGGCCAACAGCGAACACAATGAGACCGCTAATGAACCGGAACAGCAGACAGAGACCCGCAGTGCAACCGAAGAGGAAAGAGTCGAATTGGACTCCTCCGGAAGGTCGCTGCCCTCGACTTGACATGTATGCCCAAGCCATCAGGAGGTGCGTCAACACCAAATTCATCAGCCGCACTCAAGACAGCACTGAACATCACCCAAGCACAACGCAACGCCATCCACGCTCTCAAGACCAACCGCAACATTGTCATCAAACCAGCAGACAAAGGAGGGGCCATCGTCATACTGAACAGAACGGATTACTGCAAAGAAGTGTACCTACAACTGAACAATGAGGAACACTACAGACAGTTACCCATAGATCCAACCAAAGAACACACCCATCAACTCAACACTCTGATCAAAACCTTTGATCCGGACCTTCAGAGCACCCTCCATGCTCTCATCCCACGTACTCCACGCGTTGGTGATCTCTACTGCCTCCCAAAAATACACAAGGCAAACACACCTGGCCGTCCCATCGTTTCAGGAAACGGAACCCTGTGCGAGAACCTATCCGGCTATGTCGAGGGCATCTTGAAACCCATTGTACAAAGAACCCCCAGCTTTTGTCGCGACACTGCGGACTTCCTACAGAAATTCAACACACATGGAGCAGTTGAACCAGGAGCACTCCTCGTCACAATGGATGTCTCGGCACTCTACACCAGCATCCCCCACGATGATGGCATTGCTGCAACGGCCTCAGTCCTCAATGCCGTCAACTGCCAGTTTCCAGATGCAATTTTACAACTTATCTGCTTCATCCTGGATCACAATATCTTCACCTTCAACAACCAGTTCTTCATCCAGACACACGGAACAGCCATGGGGACAAAATTCGCACCTCAATATGCCAACATCTTCATGCACAGGTTCGAACAAGACTTCTTCACCGCACAGGACCTTCAACCGATGCTATACACTAGATACATCGATGACATTTTCTTCCTTTGGAGTCATGGTGAGCAATCACTGAAACAACTATATAATGACATCAACAAGTTCCATCCCACCATCAGACTCACCATGGACTACTCTCCGGAATCGGTTGCATTCTTGGACACGCGCATCTCCATTAAGGATGGTCACCTCAGCACCTCACTGTACCGCAAGCCCACGGATAACCTCATGATGCTCCACTTCTCCAGCTTCCACCCTAAACACGTAAAAGAAGCCATCCCCTACGGACAAGCCCTCCGAATACACAGGATCTGCTCGGATGAGGAGGATCGCAACAGACACCTCCAGACGCTGAAAGATGCCCTCATAAGAACAGGATATGGCGCTCGACTCATCGATCAACAGTTCCGACGTGCCACAGCAAAAAACCGCACCGACCTCCTCAGAAGACAAACACGGGACACGGTGGACAGAGTACCCTTCGTCGTCCAGTACTTCCCCGGAGCGGAGAAGCTACGGCATCTCCTCCGGAGCCTTCATGTCATTGATGAAGACTAACATCTCGCCAAGGCCATCCCCACACCCCCACTTCTTGCCTTCAAACAACCACGCAACCTCAAACAGACCATTGTCCGCAGCAAACTACCCAGCCTTCAGGAGAACAGTGACCACGACACCACACAACCCTGCCACAGCAACCTCTGCAAGACGTGCCGGATCATCAACACGGATGCCATCATCTCACGTGAGAACACCATCTACCAGGTACATGGTACCTACTCTTGCAACTCGGCCAACGTTGTCTACCTGATATGCTGCAAGAAAGGATGTCCCGAGGCATGGTACGTTGGGGAAACCATGCAGACGCTACGACAACGGATGAATGAACACCGCTCGACAATCACCAGGCAAGACTGTTCTCTTCCTGTGGGGGAGCACTTCAGCAGTCACGGGCATTCAGCCTTGGATCTTCAGGTAAGCGTTCTCCAAGGCGGCCTTCACGACACACGACAGCGCAGAGTCACTGAGCAGAAAGTGATAGCCAAGTTCCGCACACATGAGGACAGCCTCAACTAGGATCTTGGGTTCATGTCACACTATCTGTAACCCCCACGACTTGTCTGGGTTTGCAAAATCTCTAACTGTCCTGGCTGGAGACAATACACACCTTTAACCCGTGCTTAACCCTCTCTCCACTTGCATTGTTTGCACCTGTAAAGACTTGATTACCTGTTGAGACTTTCATTCTAACCATTATCTTGTAATTGAGTTTGTAACTATATATGCCCTGTTTGAATTGAACTCTTCACTCACCTGATGAAGCAGCAGCACTCCGAAAGCTCGTGCTACCAAATAAACCTGTTGGACTTTAACCTGGTGTTGTGAGACAACTAACTGTGCCTACGGGGGAAAGGCAGGGACATGGGAAAGAACAGCAAGAGCTGACCATAGCATGGACACTGGGCCAGTGGCCACTTTGATGCTATAATTCCAATGATTTTGTAGTGATTTGTGTCTAATAAAGGATTTTATAGTTGCAAATTGAGGTTGGATTTGGTCTGAAGTCCATCTTTAATTCAATGCATTAATAGAACATATAGAACATAGAACAGTACAGCACAGAACAGGCCCTTCAGCCCACGATGTTGTGCCGAACTTTATATGAAACAAATTAATGGCATGGATCCAGAATGCAGACCAACTGCAGGAGTAGTTTTGATGTGACTAATGGTTGGATTTGTATGTTGGCATCCAGTGCTAATGCTGCCTCCCAAGAAACATGTTTTCCCCTCTTTTTTTTTTCTTTTTAAAATAACTCTGACCCCTCTCCAAATACTCATTCATTTCAGGATTTGGATACTGAACAAGATTGAGATGTACTATACTGGAGCGAAGTATTTCAATGAGTGAAATGGTCAATTGTTGACTTTATCATTTTTCCTAATGACCAGTGCAGTCCTTGCCCTTTACCATGTTTCACTGCTTGCATCACCTCCCCTCACTTGTAACCCTTCTGCATTATCTGATATCTAACGCAACTGAAACCTGTTGATTTTCAGAAAGTACTATTCTAACATGTTCCTGGCTTCAAATAGGAGGCATTTTGGAATTTGTGCCAAGGAAGGAACAACTTGCACTTGTAAAACTACTTTTGTGACCTCAGTAGGTTTCAAAGCATTTTTAAGCCAATCAAATATCATTGAAAGATGGCCTCTTCTAATGCAGGAAGGACTGCATTAGAAGAGGCCAACTCCTGTATTCAATGTTCTGACCAATGAAATCAATTTGTGCACAGCAGGAGCTAAAAGCTACATAATTAGATCTTTAATGTTAGTTGGTTAAACATTGGCCAGGCCATTGGGGAAAGAACAATAAGGCACAGGAACAGGCCCTTTGGCCCTCCAAGCCTGTGCCGCTCCCTGGTCCAAACTAGACCATTCTTTTGTATCCCTCCATTCCCACTCCGTTCATATGGCTATCTAGATAAGTCTTAAACGTTCCCAGTGTGCCCGCCTCCACTACCTTGCCCGGCAGCGCATTCCAGGCCCCCACCACCCTCTGTAAAATATGTCCTTCTGATATCTGTGTTAAACCTCCTCCCCTGCCCCCCTTCACCTTGAACCGATGACCCCTTGTGAACGTCACCACCGACCTGGGGAAAAGCTTCCCACCGTTCACCCTATCTATGCCTTTCATTTTATACACCTCTATTAAGTCTCCCCTCATCCTCTGTCTTTCCAGGGAGAACAACCCCAGTTTACCCAATCTCTCCTCATAACTAAGCCCCTCCACACCAGGCAACATCCTGGTAAACCTCCTCTGTACTCTCTCCAAAACCTCCACGTCCTTCTGGTAGTGTGGCGACCAGAACTGGACGCAGTATTCCAAATGTGGCCGAACCAACGTTCTATACATCTGCAACATCCGACCCCAACTTTTATACTCTATGCCCCGTCCTATAAAAGCAAGCATGCCATATGCCTTCTTCTCCACCTGTGACGTCCCCTTCAAGGATCTGTGGACTTGCACACCCAGGTCCCTCTGCATATCTACACCCTTTATGGTTCTGCCATTTATCATATAGCTCCTCCCTACATTATTTCTACCAAAATGCATCACTTCGCATTTATCAGGATTGAACTCCATCTGCCATTTCTTTGCCCATATTTCCAGCCTATTTGTATCCTTCTGTAGCTTCTGACAATGCTCCTCACTATCTGCAAGTCCTGCCAATTTTGTGTCGTCCGCAAATTTACTGATCACCCCAGTTACACCACCTTCCAGATCGTTTATATAAATCACAAACAGCGGAGGTCCCAATACAGAGCCCTGCGGAACACCACTAGTCACAGGCCTCCAGCCGGAAAAAGACCCTTCCACTACCGCCCTCTGTCTTCTGTGACCAAGCCAGTTCTCCACCCATCTAGCCACCTCCCCCTTTATCCCATGAGATCCAACCTTTTTCACCAGCCTACCATGAGGGACTTTGTCAAACGCTTTACTAAAGTCCATATAGATGACATCCGCGGCCCTTCCCTCGTCAACCATTCTGGTCAGTTCTTCAAAAAACTCCACCAGCCTAGTGACTTTATAATTTGTTTCACAAAGCACCTGAAGCTACTGAGCATTTGTTGATTTTTCTGTTTTGTTTACAGGATGACTTGCCTTTCAAATAAGGGAGAGAATTTGGTGATTATTGTTGCTGAGTTCTGGAACTTTTAGATTTTTTTTTCTGCCATTGTAATGGAGGTTGCAGAGGTTTTTTCTGGTGTCATCCCATGCAGATGTAAAACAACAGGCATGTTGACTACCAGTATCTTGCACAAGAGGCCATTTGGCGAATCCCACTGGTCAATTGTACCAAAGAGGTGGATGAGGGTAAAGCGGTTGATGTGGTGTATATGGATTTCAGCAAAGCGTTTGATAAGGTTCCCCATGGTAAGCTTTTGCAGAAAATACGGACACATGGGATTGAGGGTGATTTAGTGGTTTGGATCAGGAATTGGCTAGCTGTAAGAAAACAAAGGGTGGTGGTTGATGGGAAATATTCATCCTGGAGTTCAGTTACTAGTGGTGTACCGCAAGGATCTGTTTTGGGGCCACTGCTGTTTGTCATTTTTATTAATGACTTGGATGAGGGCGTGGAAGGAAGGATTAGTAAATTTGCGGATGACACTAAAGTCGGTGGAGTTGTAGACAGTGCGGAGAGAAGTGGCAGGTTAGAGGGACATAGATAAGCTGCAGAGCTGGGCTGAGAGGTGGCAAATGGATTTTAATGCGGAAAAGTATGAGGTGATTCACTTTGGAAGGACTAACAGGAATACAGAGTACTGGGCTAATGGTAAGATACTTGGTAGTGTGGATGAACAGAGGGATCTGGGTGTCCATCTGCATAGATCCCTGAAAGTTGGCACCCAGGTTGATAGGGTTGTTAAGAAGGCGTACGGTGTGTTAGCTTTTATTGGTAGAGGGATTGAGTTTCAGAGCTAGGAGGTCATGCTGCAACTGTACAAAACTCTGGTGCGGCCGCATTTGGAGTATTGCGTACAGTTCTGGTCGCCGTATTATAGGAAAGATGCGGAAGTGTTGGAAAGGGTGCAGAGGAGATTTACCAGGATGTTGCCTGGTATGGTGGGAAAATCGTATGAGGAAAGGCTGAGGGGCTTGAGGTTGTTTTCGTTAGAGAGAAGGTTAAGAGGTGACTTAATAGAGGCATACAAGATGATCAGAGGATTAGAGAGGGTGGATAGTGAGAGCCTTTTTCCTCGGATGGTGTTGGCTAGCACGAGGGGACATGGCTTTAAATTGAGGGGTGAGAGATATAGGACAGATGTTCGAGGTAGGTTCTTTACTCAGAGTAGCAAGGGCGTGGAATGCCCTGCCTGCAGCAGTAGTGGACTCGTCAACATTAAGCGCATTCAAATGGTTATTGGATAAACATATGGATGATATTGGAATAGTGTCGATTAGAGGGGCTTTAGATTGGTACCACTGGTCGGCACAACATCGAGGGCCGAAGGGCCTGTACTGCGCTGTTATGTTCTATGTGGTGGCTTGTCTCAAGAATCTGATCCTATCCTTGCCTATTATCAAAATGTGCAGTTCAGCAAAGTTAGCTGATTAGTTAGTAAGAGCAGGAAGCCTGTTTATTGCCTGTCCTCTCCCAATTGGTGGATACACAACCAATTAATACACCTTACCATTAGATAATGGAGTTGAGATTACAATTGAATCAGTCTTGATCTTATTAAATGGTAGCACTGGTGAAAGTGGCTGAATGGAATTTGTATGTTTGTACAGGCTGATAATTAAGAACAGGAGCTTTCTGCTCTGTATGTAACTCAGTCACTCACTGCCTACACTTGCTCAGCTAATGGAGTGCCCTGACTACTCATTTACCTCTGAATTATTGAAAAAATCGACAGGGTAGGCTATACTTTAGAAACCAGAAGCAGGAATAGGCCATTCAGACCATTAAGCCTGCTCTGTCATTCATTATGATCATGACTGATCTTCAATATCCTGATCCCTTTAGCACAGAGCTATATCTAAATTCTTTTTATTTGTAATCTGAAAAGTCAATATTGCTTTCCTAAGGATGAAAAGCTTCAACAGCATGCGTCTTTTTTTCCAACCATCCAAAGAAATGGGGGTTGATTATGTTTTCCAAGAATCTTTAGGAACCTCTACCATGCCATCAAGCACGGAAATACAGCTACGATAGAGTCGGAGGTTTACAGCATGGAAACAGGCCCTTCGGCCCAACTTGTCCATGCCGTCTTTTTTTTAAAAATCCTAAGCTAGTCCTGTTTGGCCCATATCCCTCTATACCCATCTTACCCATGTAACTATCTAAATGCCTTTTAAAAGACAAAATTGTACCCGCCTCTACTACTACCTCTGGCAGCTTGTTCTAGAAACACCGGGGAAAAATTGCCCCTCTGGACACTTTTGTATCACTCTCCTCTCTCACCTTAAACCTATGCTCTCTAGTTTTAGACTCCCCTACCTTTTGGGAAAAGGTATTGACTATCTAGCTGATCTATGCCCCTCATTATTTTATAGACCTCTATATAAGATCACTCCTCAGCCTTATACACTCCAGAGGAAGAAGTCCCAGTCTATTCAGCCACTACTTGTAACTCAATCCATCAAGTCCCGGTAGCATCCTAGTAAATCTTTTCTGCACGCTTTCTAGTATAATATCCTTTCTATAATAGGGTGAGCAGAATTGCACACAGTATTCCAAGTGTGGCCTTACCAATGTCTTGTACAACTTCAACAAGACGTCCCAACTCCTGTATTCAATGTTCTGACCAATGAAACCAAGCATGCTGAATGCCTTCTTCACTACTCTGTCCACCTGTAACTCCACTTTCAAGGAGCGATGAACATGTACCCCTAGATCTCTTGTTCTGTAACACTCCCCAACACCCTACCATTGAGTAAGTCCTGCCCTGGTTCAATCTACGAAAATGCATCACCTCGCATTTATCTAAATTAAACTCCATCTGCCATTCGTCAGCCCTCTGGCCCAATTGATCAAGATCCCGTTGCAATCTGAGATAACCTTCACTGTCTACTGTGCCATCAATCTTGGTGTCATCTGCAAACTTGCTAACCATGCCTCTTATATTCTCCTCCAAATCATTAATATAAATGACAAATAACAGTGGACGCAGCACCGATCCCTGAGGCACACTGCTGGTCACAGGCCTCCAGTTTGAAAAACAACCCTCTACAATCATCCTCTGGCTTCTGTCATCAAGCCAATTTTGTGTCCACTTAGTTACCTCACCCTGAATTTTGAGGTGGAACTGTGATTGTAAGAATGCCAACTTCAGAGGTAACATTACAGAGCATGAGAAAAATGGTGCTGATTAGCAAGTTGGCTCTGATTTGACCAAGCTGTTGCCATGGCAAATGCACCATGGATCTACCCTTCCTCCCCAACCCCCACCCCCCCATTCTTTTTATTATGAAAGCAGTGTCTGAACTTGTTAGCTTCAGAGGGCAGGACACTTCATAATTATTCAATATATGTAGCTTCTCGCAAGCATGAATGGGCCACAATATTAGCCCTACTTACACCAAGTGTAATTCTTGGCACACAGGATTGTTCAGTAAGTGCTGTCCAATCGTGGAATCACACCTAATGTTCAACATTCTTCTGTTTGCTGGCATAGATTTTTTTATTGTTACAAGTAGGCTTACATTCACACTGTAATGAAGTAACTGTGACAATCCCCTCACTCCAGTCACCACACTCCAGTACCTGTTCGGGTACACTGAGGAAGAATTTAGCATGGCCAATGCACCCAACCAGTCAGTGTTCTGCCTATTGTGAGCAGTCACTGGGATGGATCTGTCAGTCATTGGGGCTTACAGTACCTGACATCACACTGACTTGTTCATGTACGAGGGTCCCCTGCAAATACTGGGGACAACCCACACACCCACCCCTCTCCTCCATAGGGAGTCCAATTTTTCCTGGCCAAGAAACCAGAGAGTTGTATGTCTCCAGTGTCCATGACACTCCTTTAACTGACTGACCACCTCTGGTCAGACTGTCAAATCCAGGCCATTAAATCTACAGTGTCTTTAGCTCTTCTGCCAAAAGTACATCACACTTCTGAGCCCATTTTGCTAGCCAATCTGTCCTCTTGCAGGCAACTCGTATCATCCTTTAGCCACTCCTCCAAGTTTGCTCTCTTCCAAAATCCGAAGTCCTTTTTTTTAATATATAACAAACAGCAGTGGTCCTAACACTGACCTTAGAACATCACTGGTTATCACTGCTGCCTCAGTGCCAGGGACCCAGGTTCAATCCCTGGTTTTGGTCACTCTCCACGTGGAATCTACATTCTCCCCACGTCGGCGTCATTTCCAGTTTTCTCCCACAGTCCAAAAGGTGTGTTGGCTACACTGAATTCCCCATCAGTACTTGAACAGGTGCTGGAGTATGGCGACTAGGGGATTGTCACAGTAACTTTACTGTAGTATTAAAGTAAGCCTACTTGTGACACTAATAAATAAACTTTAGATCACAGTTTACCATCCTCCAATCTGAAAAATAACCTTTTACTGTGACTTGCTGTTTTCTGTCCTGAAGTCTTTTATCCAACTGGACACTGATGTGCACTCCTTATAAGTTCATAAGATATAGGTGCAAAATTAGGCCATTTGGCCCATCGAGTCTACTCTGCCATTCGATCATGGCTGATGTGCTCTTCCACATTTCTTGCCTTCTCCCCATAATCCTTCAACCTATTACCAATTAAAAATCTGTCGGACTCCTCAAATTTACTGTCATAGCATCCACTACACTTTGGGGTAGTGAATTCCACAGATTCACCACCCTTTGGGAGAAGTAGTTTTGACTTTAACTCTCCTTTTCGTAAGACTATGACCTCCTGTCCTAGAATGCCCCACAAGAGGAGGTATCCGCTCCAAGTCTACTTTATCCATACCTTTTATCTTGCGTACCTCAATTTGATCTCCCCGCATTCTTCTAAATTCCAGAGAGTATAGGCCTAAATTGTTCCATCTCTCTCCTTGCATCTCTCTGGAATCCATCTCCTATTCAATGAGCCTCCGTTTTGTTAGCCAGCCCTCTGGTATCAGTGGCAGTGGTTAGCACTGCTGTCTCTCAGCGCCAAGTACCCGTGTTCGATTCCCAGCTTGGGTCACTGTCTCTGTGGAGTTTGCATATTCTCCATGTCTGCGTGAGTTTCCTCCAGATGCTCTAGTTTCCTCCCACAGTCCAGAGACGTGCGAGTTAGGTGGATTGGCCATGCTAAATTGCCCCTTCATACTAGGGGATAGGGTCTGGGTAGGATTGTGGTCGGTGCAGATTCAATGGGCCAAATGGCTGCCTCCTGCACTGAAGGAATCTATGAACTTGTCAAATTCCTTCTTATCCTTATGGACAACATCAATCACATTCCCTTTATAAGACCATAAGACCATAAGACATAGGAGCGGAAGTAAGGCCATTCGGCCCATCGAGTCCACTCCACCATTCAATCATGGTTGATTTCAACTCCATTTACCCGCTCTCTCCCCATAGCCCTTAATTCCTCGAAATCAAGAATTTATCAATTTCTGTCTTGAAGACGCTCAACGTCTCGGCCTCCACAGCCCTCTGTGGCAATGAATTCCACAGACCCACCACTCTCTGGCTGAAGAAATTTCTCCTCATCTCTGTTCTAAAGTGACTCCCTTTTATTCTAAGGCTGTGCCCCCGCGTCCTAGTCTCCCCTGTTAATGGAAACAACTTCCCTACGTCCATCCTATCTAAGCCGTTCATTATCTTGTAAGTTTCTATCAGATCTCCCCTCAACCTCCTAAACTCCAATGAATATAATCCCACGATCCTCAGACGTTCATCGTATGTCAGGCCTACCATTCCTGGGATCATCCGTGTGAATCTCCGCTGGACCCGCTCCAGTGCCAGTATGTCCTTCCTGAGGTGTGGGGCCCAAAATTGCTCACAGTACTCCAAATGGGGCCTAACCAGTGCTTTATAAAGCCTCAGAAGTACATCCCTGCTTTTGTATTCCAAGCCTCTTGAGATAAATGACAACATTACATTTGCTTTCTTAATTACGGACTCAACCTGCAAGTTTACCTTTAGAGAATCCTGGACTAGGACTCCCAAGTCCCTTTGCACTTTAGCATTATGAATTTTGTCACCGTTTAGAAAATAGTCCATGCCTCTATTCTTTTTTCCAAAGTGTACAACCTCGCACTTGCCCACGTTGAATTTCATCAGCCACTTCTTGGACCACTCTCCTAAACTGTCTAAATCTTTCTGCAGCCTCCCCACCTCCTCAATACTACCTGCCCCTCCACCTATCTTTGTATCATCGGCAAACTTGGCCAGAATGCTCCCAGTCCCGTCATCTAGATCGTTAATATATAAAGAGAACAGCTGTGGCCCCAACACTGAACCCTGCGGGACACCACTTGTCACCGGTTGCCATTCTGAGAAAGAACCTTTTATCCCAACTCTCTGCCTTCTGTCTGACAGCCAATCGTCAATCCATGTTAGTACCTTGCCTCGAATACCATGGGCCCTTATTTTACTCAGCAGTCTCCCGTGAGGCACCTTGTCAAAGGCCTTTTGGAAGTCAAGATAGATAACATCCATTGGCTCTCCTTGGTCTAACCTATTTGTTATCTCTTCAAAGAACTCTAACAGGTTTGTCAGGCACGACCTCCCCTTACTAAATCCATGCTGACTTGTCTTAATCCGACCCTGCACTTCCAAGAATTTAGAAATCTCATCCTTAACGATGGATTCTAGAATTTTGCCAACAACTGAGGTTAGGCTAATTGGCCTATAATTTTCCATCTTTTTTCTTGTTCCCTTCTTGAACAGTGGGGTTACAACAGCGATTTTCCAATCCTCTGGGACTTTCCCTGACTCCAGTGACTTTTGAAAGATCATAACTAACGCCTCCACTATTTCTTCAGCTATCTCCTTTAGAACTCTAGGATGTAGCCCATCTGGGCCCGGAGATTTATCAATTTTCAGACCTTTTAGTTTCTCTAGCACTTTCTCCTTTGTGATGGCAACCATATTCAGCTCTGCCCCCTGACTTTCCTGAATTGTTGGGATATTACTCATGTCTTCTACTGTGAAGACTGACGCAAAGTACTTATTAAGTTCCTCAGCTATTTCCTTGTCTCCCATCACTAGATTACCAGCGTCATTTTGGAGCGGCCCAATGTCTACTTTTGCCTCCCGTTTGTTTTTAATGTATTTAAAGAAACTTTTACTATCATTCCTAATGTTACTGGCTAGCCTACCTTCATATTTGATCCTCTCCTTCCTTATTTCTCTTTGTTATCCTCTGTTTGTTTTTATAGCCTTCCCAATCTTCTGACTTCCCACTACTCTTTGCCACATTATAGGCTCTCTCTTTTGCCTTGATGCATTCCCTGACTTCCTTTGTCAGCCATGGCTGCCTAATCCCCCCTCTGATAACCTTTCTTTTGTTTGGGATGAACCTCTGCACTGTGTCCTCAATTACTCCCAGAAACTCCTGCCATTGCTGTTCTACTGTCTTTCCCATTAGGGAAATTAACCTTCTCTTGTTATTTAATCAAGCATGATCTGCCTTCAACAAATCTCTGCTGGCTATCCTTAACTCAAACCTCACTAATTGCTTGTATTTTCCCTCCAGATTATTGTTTCTAAAACTTTAGCCACTTCTGAAACTATCTAACCTGTAAAGATTGTACTGCATCCATTCTTAATGAGTGTTATATTTGCCATTCTACAATCCTCTAGCACCTGCCCCATATCTAGGTAAGATTATAGCAAGCTTTATGTTATCTCCACCCTCGCTTCTTGTAGCAACCTTGGACATGAACCTTGCTGACCAAGTGATTTTGACCATTCTAAACATAGCCATTGTTTCCTGTACCACCTCCCTTTTCACCCTATACATTGCCTCTGCCACCTTCACTTCTACCAATATTTGCTCATATTCCTCCTCTGTATTCTCTTGTGATTATTTGATGAAACAACAAACCACTTGCCTTGCATCTTGTGTGGACAGTAGTTCCAGTACTTTACAGTCAAATGTACATTCACTCGTGCATGCAAGTTAAACTAACATACCACCACATTTTTTTGACAAATTTCTGGGCAGCATGGTGGCACAATCTCACTGCACCAGGGACCTGGTTTCGATTCCTGGCTTGGGTCACTGTCTGTGTGGAGTTTGCACATTCTCCTTGTGCCTGCACAGATTCCCTCCCACACAGTCCAAAGATGTGCGTCTTAGCTGGATTGGCCATGCTAAATTGCCCCTTGGTGTCAGGGGGTCGAGCTAGGGGAAATGCCTAGGGTTATGCGGATAAGGCCTGGGTGGGATTGTGATCGGTTCAGATTTGATGGGCCGAATGGTGGCCTCCTGTGCTGTAGGATTCTATAGTCAATGAAATTGCCTCAACCAAAGCCAATGTCAGAAAAAGACAGAACCTCTGTTTAACAATCTAATACAGAAAGTACCTTGCAGCAAAACAATATTGGCCACAACTAATCTGCAGCTGTTTGTGTAGTTTGCTTTGCATTGGAGACTGTTTTCCTTAGATGATAACGCATCACGTCACAAGTATGGGCCTTTGCTTGGATGTGTAGTAATCACATTCTCGTGTCTTATTTCATTAATGAGTTTTGTGCAAAGTTGGTATCAGCTGTGAAGACATCTGTTTGGATGCTGTACAGAAAATTAACCATTGCCAGCTATCAGGAGGTTTTCTGAAGCATTTCAAAAAGTAATCATTGAGATGTCCTTGACCCAAGCATAACCTATTGTAACAGAGTTGGCTAGAAGCATTGAGTAGAATTTTATTATTCTGATAATATGAATGTCTGTTAAGAATTGGGGGAAAAATTTAAAAATGAAATTGGGATAAAACAGAAGGAATTGATAAAGGCAGCTGTCTAAAGGATTTTGATGTGCGAATTAGCATACCAGCTGAGAAAAGCAAGTGTTTATCTGTGACTGGGGGAAAATAATGGGGTAAAGAAGTAACTTCAAAATAGAGAAAGAAATTGGCACTTGTATGCTAAACACAGAGCCCACAGGGTGGGTAACATCAAACTGAGAGTGGTATATTCATAATGCAATAACTAGAAAAAAGGACATCCTAACAGCTGCCACACAGCCACATCCAGCTGCAGAAAAAACAATTTCCCGAAAACCAGCTATTGTTAACAAAAAGGATAGCTGGTTAGAATCCAAACCTGAATCCTGACAAGATTATGCCTTCGTTGAAACTGAAGACTGTTTTCCAAAATGTGGACAAATAACATGTGCCTGGTAACTATCTGCTCATTTTATGTTTGGAAACAAGGGGCATCTCAGAGTTCAGGAAATATGAGTAGTTGGAAACAACGGGGTAACTTGTGGTACTGTGTAACCATCCATGTAGTTAAGTGCACTGTATTGTAGTCCTCCATTTTCTATCACAAAATGACTAGACTGTTCTTCCCTGGTTTGGGTTTACATATTTTTTTCTCATTGTATATCAAGTTTAAAATTTACACCACTAAGAACTGATGTTCCAAGTTATTCTTCTGGGTTTCAGGATAACCTCACATTTGGGTTCTTGATGGTCTGCAGTGAAATGTTTCTATTCATCTTTTTGTGCTTTTCTCACTTCAGCTTCCCTTGGGCCAGATTCTCAAACAAAAGAAGCACCAATGTGAGGAATGTAAAGTTTTTTTTTCCCTTTGTCATTCCCATTTTTCCATCTTCAATTCCATTCCTCTATTTTTCCGGACAGGTACTCCTGGGTGGCGAGTTGCTCCATTCTGATTGGACTCGCAACCAATGGGGCACTTTTTTTGTGAGGATTCTAAAAGGTGCATATCAGTGTGGCAAAACAGCTGACTGGCATGGTCTTGCTAGCCCCTGCGGTCTCTCTCTCTCTCTCTCTCTCTCTCATAGAATGTATTTGCAGGCAAACACACAGATGGCAATAACTATACAACAGATGAGAGAAGTGGTGAACTGTAGTGAACTATTTTGAATTGCTCTTGTACTTCAGGGATTCTGCTTGGCCTTGAGAGTGTGATTTTGGCACTTCATTGTGAGATCTCAGTCATTTGACAATTGTTATAACTGCAGGGATTTCAAAGTGGAAATCTGATACGGAAATAATGTGAAGATTTATGCTCATTTTGAAAGTGACACCATATAGTCAAAAATGTAGTGCTTTCTTACAACAGCAATTCTAGAATGTGTGCATTGGTTGATATCCTGCACGATGAGATAATCCTTCTCCATTGTCCACCCCTTGTTTCAGTTATCTTTGTCTGTCTCAAAGGAACGTGAATAAATATTTGCACATCCAAGTTTTGCCAGTTTTGGTCGAGCAGGGGAATGAGGAGGAGCAGACAAGTGTTTGAAAACAAGTATAGGGGTTGGGGGGCAGTGGGATAGAATAGGATGTTTTAACTTTCCAGTACAAATTCTCTACTGCAATCTGCATAATTTTATAGACGTTTCACATTGGGGTTCTAACTTGAGTTACCTTTTCTATTTCCACACTTGCGTTCTTTCTCTTTTCTGTTCTCCATCTTTTCTGTCTATGTCTGATGTACTTTTTTTCCTGTTTCACTGTCTTGCTGCCTCTAATCTTTTTCCTTTTTCCTGTTTTTTTTCAGCCCAATTTTGGTTTTGGACCCTTTGGTAGCAATATCTTTTTGTAAGAATGGGTTGTGTTGTTTCCCTGCCTCCAGGTTATGGGCTGCCTTCCCCACTTCTCTCCAAAGAGGGAAGGTTCCTGCTGTTAGAAAAGAATGAGGTGAGACAACAGTGAATCGTGGTTCCTATAATATTTTGTAGTCCAATGATGGTATTCTTAGAGTTATCTTTTCAGTAAACAGCACATGTTGATGCCCAATAGCATTGAAATCGTATTATTGTAATTTTTAAATTATGGGACTAGAGGTCATGCATTAAAAGCACATGGGTAGTTAAATGCTTTTTCTCCCAGAGAATAATGATGTGTCTGACTTGTAGTACGATCTGATTCCCTTCATACCTTCAAATCAGAGTTGGAGCAGAGATCACACATGTAAAAAGTAAATAAGTTAATCATGTACAAAATGTTCATGGACTGCCTTTGATCACTTGAGGGATAGGAGAGACATGTTTCAAGTTCCTTCTTCCCCCAACCCCATGTTCCTTTTTTCTCCTAAGCGAGAGTGCAAATTACATCTAGTTGTGTTACTTCAGTCAGCACGAGTATGTGGAAGGCCTGACAGAACTTGTTCATCAGAATGTTCCCAGGGTGCGGCCTACATTGCAATGTGGCAAGCAGTCAATTTTTTGAAGATGGGATGTCTTCACCTTCAACCCTTCACTAGTGTGTGTGTGTGGGAGAGAGAATGACTTTTAATTGCCTAGCTAAAAAATTTGCATGGGATTACCAGGCATGTGAGCCACAGAACAGCAGGGAGTTTGCAGAGGATAAATAAGCTGTCAGCACACTGCTGATGGTCCTACATATTTTTGAAAATAAACCAGCTGCATTCTGAGGCATCTCTGGGACTTGAACTAAATGATAAACAATGGCTTGATGGTAAAACTAGATAGGGGAGTGAAATGAAAACAGACAGTTGTGGTGTGATGTGCACCTGAAAGTTAGATGGGGGCAGGAATGAGTTGCAAAATATAAAATCCTACATTAAAAGTACTGTAACTGGTAAAATATAGATCTTTGTCAAGTGTTTTGACAGCCTTGGCATATTTATAAAACACAAATTGAGGTCGACAATTTAATTGGGGCAGCTCGCATCTTAAAGCTTAAAATGTCCAAGGGTCCATTCGCAGTCTGAAGCTGTATTTAACCAAACTCATCAGAGTGACAAATTGAATTTAATCAGCATCATACGTTGGCAGTTAGTACAAAATGAAAACCAAAATAAATCCAATTTATGCAGGGATTCAAACTCTGGTTCAACAGCTCACCTTCATTGGCAGAGATATGGAATGTAAATGTTGGAATTGTATAAAACACTGACTCCACAACTGGAGTATTGTGTGCAGTTCTGGTCACCACGTTACAGCAAGGACATAATTGCTCTGGGGAGAGTGCAGAGGAGGTTTACAAGAATGTTGCCAAAAGTGTAGTTATAAGGAGAGATTTGATAGGTTGGGTTTATTTTCCTTGGAACAAAGAAGGCTGAGGGGTGACTTGATAGAGGTGTTTGAGGGGAAGAGATGAATGGGCAGGATAAAATAGTTTCCCTTGATGGTGAATTCTACAACCAGGGGACATGAGCAAGAACATTTTTAGAGTAGTCGGTGTCTGGAAGTTGCTGCCCGAGTTGGTGGTGGAGTCGGAGACCCTAAACACTTTAAAAAGCACCTGGATCTGCAACTCAAATGCTGTAAAGCTATGGGCTGGGTGCAGGAAGGTGGGAATAGAAAAGGCAACTGGGTGTTCTCAGACTGGCATGGACAAGATGGGCCAAATGGTGGCCTCCTGTACTGTAACTTTTTTATGGTTCTATGATTACATGTTATAATCCATTGGAATATACTGATTGCTGTACCAGGGCTGGTACTGCTTCAAAAAAAAGACTCTTACATCAATGTGAATAGTGGGAGCACATCAGAAGGGCAATCCCCAAAATATGATCACAAACCTTAGAAAATATAATGCTATGGGCTTCAGCAAAGTTTGGCAGAACACGTGTAATGTTAATATGCCACACATGATCCAGTAATAACTTGTTGCAGGTAGGTGCAGAACCTTTGATCAGTGAGTTTCCATGGGGTATTTTAATGACTTTTACGATTTTTAAAAAAACAAGCAGGGGCAGTTTTCTGTTATACTGGAGCTTTGGTCATTTAGCCCCTCAAGCCTGTTCTGCTATTCAATGAGCTAATGGCTAATCTGCGAGCTAACTCCAAACAGTTCACTGGGTAAGCAGCAGTGTCATTGGACAGACAGAACATTTCTGCCAAATGTTTACCTGAAAGCTGGAAAATTATACAGAATCCTTTTTGATATCCATCTTGAATTGCATAACTTTTCATGGAGCCTAAACTCAGTTTTCAAATGTTTCTTGTCTATATCTTCCTTTATAACCATCTTTTATCTTTGAGCAGAGCAAGAGGAAGGGTACAGCTGGTTCCATAGATGCCCATATGGAGGTACTTCAAATTAAAACAGCAGCTTTTTAAAAAAAGAGCCTGCTCTGACTTGAGTGCTTACCTCACTGGCTTCACTGAAAGAAGGCTAAGCTCTGGCTTGTAATTGCCTGCTTCACTGTTTTTAAAACATCCCTTACTCTATTAATTTGTTAGAGAAAGGTTTCAGGGCTCAAATTCCAGTGACCTTTTCTGTTTTTTTTTCAACCTTGGGCCAGAATTTTCCAGCCCCATTGAGGTAGGTCCCATGGCAGTGGATGCAGTGAGCCAGTCAAAAGGCCATTGACTTGACGGGGCTGGAAAATCCCTTCCACATTCTAATCTCCTACTCCATTTATCTCTAGATCAGTTTTTCTAGTGGAAAGCAATACATATCTGTTCCTGTTGAAGGTGATGTTTTCATTATTATCATTATCAACTTTCTGCCTCCCAGGCAGTAGTGTGCCAGGTCACTACTACTTTAAGCAGATCTTCGCGATTGACATTGGCAGACATGAGAAAGCTGGTCATTTGTTCATCTAAAGTAGGCAGGACTATCGGCTGCTTTTAAAGCACAATATCATCAATTTTATATTCTACAGTAGTCCCTCCTTGATTTAGAACGTCTTGTGATTAGTTCCTCTGACAAGATTCATTCCTAAATTGTCAAACCTGTGTCCATGTTTCCAAAAGAAAATGCCCCTTTAACATGTAGAAATTTTTATATTATTTTCACTGTTTCGAGTGGCTGAGTCATGAAACTAAAGGAGCTGCAATCCTCCAAAACAGATTACATTAAACTACCTTTCAAGGACACCTCTGCTCTGATGTTACAACGATCTGTCTAATTACAGAATCATTCAAGAATCCACTGGATTCTCTTTCTGGAAGTGGGCAAGATATTGTAGATCCTTTCAAGTTTCTCCATCTAGAATAGGCCACGTAACCATTGCTACCTTCATCTTGATACCTTTTTGTATTCCAAAAGTTCAAAAATGAAAACTGACTTGGTGGCATTTTTGTCATAAAAGAAATGAAGTTTCACTTGAATTTTTATGACACTGGACTCGGAACTCCCCTGACATCTTGTATAAATCCCACCACAAAGAACTGTGAAATTAATTCTGTAAATCAGAAGGGAATCTGCTACCTGCTTGTGCTTTGACCTACACATAGTGCCATAAGACATAGGAGCGGAAGTAAGGCCATTCGGCCCATCAAGTCCACTCCACCATTCAATCATGGTTGATTTCAACTCCATTTACCCGCTCTCTCCCCATAGCCCTTAATTCCTTGAGAAATCAAGAATTTATCAATTTCTGTCTTGAAGACGCTCAACGTCTCGGCCTCCACAGCCCTCTGTGGCAATGAATTCCACAGACCCACCACTCTCTGGCTGAAGAAATTTCTCCTCATCTCTGTTCTAAAGTGACTCCCTTTTATTCTAAGGCTGTGCCCCCCCCGCGTCCTAGTCTCCCCTGTTAATGGAAACAACTTCCCTACGTCCATCCTATCTAAGCCGTTCATTATCTTGTAAGTTTCTATCAGATCTCCCCTCAACCTCCTAAACTCCAATGAATATAATCCCACGATCCTCAGACGTTCATCGTATGTCAGGCCTACCATTCCTGGGATCATCCGTGTGAATCTCCGCTGGACCCGCTCCAGTGCCAGTATGTCCTTCCTGAGGTGTGGGGCCCAAAATTGCTCACAGTACTCCAAATGGGGCCTAACCAGTGCTTTATAAAGCCTCAGAAGTACATCCCTGCTTTTGTATTCCAAGCCTCTTGAGATAAATGACAACATTACATTTGCTTTCTTAATTACGGACTCAACCTGCAAGTTTACCTTTAGAGAATCCTGGACTAGGACTCCCAAGTCCCTTTGCACTTTAGCATTATGAATTTTGTCACCGTTTAGAAAATAGTCCATGCCTCTATTCTTTTTTCCAAAGTGTACGACCTCGCACTTGCCCACGTTGAATTTCATCAGCCACTTCTTGGACCACTCTCCTAAACTGTCTAAATCTTTCTGCAGCCTCCCCACCTCCTCAATACTACCTGCCCCTCCACCTATCTTTGTATCATCGGCAAACTTGGCCAGAATGCTCCCAGTCCCGTCATCTAGATCGTTAATATATAAAGAGAACAGCTGTGGCCCCAACACTGAACCCTGCAGGACACCACTTGTCACCGGTTGCCATTCTGAGAAAGAACCTTTTATCCCAACTCTCTGCCTTCTGTCTGACAGCCAATCGTCAATCCATGTTAGTACCTTGCCTCGTATACCATGGGCCCTTATTTTACTCAGCAGTCTCCCGTGAGGCACCTTGTCAAAGGCCTTTTGGAAGTCAAGATAGATAACATCCATTGGCTCTCCTTGGTCTAACCTATTTGTTATCTCTTCAAAGAACTCTAACAGGTTTGTCAGGCACGACCTCCCCTTACTAAATCCATGCTGACTTGTCTTAATCCGACCCTGCACTTCCAAGAATTTAGAAATCTCATCCTTAACGATGGATTCTAGAATTTTGCCAACAACTGAGGTTAGGCTAATTGGCCTATAATTTTCCATCTTTTTTCTTGTTCCCTTCTTGAACAGTGGGGTTACAACAGCGATTTTCCAATCCTCTGGGACTTTCCCTGGCTCCAGTGACTTTTGAAAGATCATAACTAACGCCTCCACTATTTCTTCAGCTATCTCCTTTAGAACTCTAGGATGTAGCCCATCTGGGCCCGGAGATTTATCAATTTTCAGACCTTTTAGTTTCTCTAGCACTTTCTCCTTTGTGATGGCAACCATATTCAACTCTGCCCCCTGACTTTCCTGAATTGTTGGGATATTACTCATGTCTTCTACTGTGAAGACTGACGCAAAGTACTTATGAAGTTCCTCAGCTATTTCCTTGTCTCCCATCACTAGATTACCAGCGTCATTTTGGAGCGGCCCAATGTCTATTTTTGCCTCCCGTTTGTTTTTAATGTATTTAAAGAAACTTTTACTATCATTCCTAATGTTACTGGCTAGCCTACCTTCATATTTGATCCTCTCCTTCCTTATTTCTCTCTTTGTTATCCTCTGTTTGTTTTTATAGCCTTCCCAATCTTCTGACTTCCCACTACTCTTTGCCACATTATAGGCTCTCTCTTTTGTCTTGATGCATTCCCTGACTTCCTTTGTCAGCCATGGCTGCCTAATCCCCCCTCTGATAACCTTTCTTTTGTTTGGGATGAACCTCTGCACTGTGTCCTCAATTACTCCCAGAAACTCCTGCCATTGCTGTTCTACTGTCTTTCCCACTAGGCTCTGCTTCCAGTCGATTTTTGTCAGTTCCTCCCTCATGCGCCTGTAATTACCTTTATTTAACTGTAGAACCTTCACATCTGATTCTGCCTTCCTCCTTTCAAATTGCAGACTGAATTCTACCATATTATGATCACTGCTTCCTAAGTGTTCCCTTACTTTAAGATCTTTTATCACGTCTGGCTCATTACATAATCGTGCCATACTGAGGTTGACTATAGAATCCCTACAGTGCAGGAGGAGGCCATTCGGCCACCCAGGCCCTATCCCTGTTATCCCGCTAATCCCTCTAACCTACACATCCTGGGGAACTAAGGCAATTTAGTATGGCAAATCCACCTGACACCCACATCTTTGGACTGTGGGAGAAAACCGGAGCACCCAGAGGATACCCACACAGACATGGAAAGAATGTGCAAACTCCACACAGTGACCCAAGCCGGGAATTGAACCCAGTCCCTGGAGCTGTGAGGTAGCAGTACTAATCACTGTGCCACCGTGCACAGTGGTTAGCATACATGCCCTTTGAGGGCATACCATTTTTCTGGTTTCACCCACATGCCAAGAACTAATCTACAAAAATAAAATTTTCCACCTGCCCAGATATTTTAACTTGCAGTTTTATTTTGCATATAGTATTCGGCTTTTTAACCCGTTTATGTGTTGGAAAACCTGATGCTTACACTGAATAATGAATGTTTCACTTGCTTCTAAACATAGAATTGCATTTGTTTTTCTCTTGTACTGTTCGCATTTTTTTAATACATTTTGTATATGAAACAATGAATTTGAAGTGCAAGTGCTGGTATTGCTAGTTGGTGTAATGACAGTTTAGAATTTGCTATAAATAATTGGACTATTTTCTTGTGTTACGACTGACTGAACTCTGCATTGTGCAAAACCTACTAGGATGTCTGGCATGTGATTCAGTAACATAACACCCTGTATGATATTGATTATTCATTGGCACAAATGCATTCAAAAGTTTGCTTACTTTGCTAACAACCGATCCTTAATTCTCAGTCCTACAGTTCAGCAAATGTACGTGTTTATCGGTACTGTTGTCGTTTTTGGAGAAATTGATTGCAGAAAATTGAAG